>NW_025319131.1:0-243369 GCF_017639315.1 Drosophila ananassae
AACTTTTGTTAATCTGACTTTTATTAAGCTTAATCTGACGTAAAACATAACTGTAATATAGAAGCAATAATGAAAATATATGAATTATATGTTTTAATTGCCGATTTAAAATAAAAAGATTTTTATTTTATAAATTTATTTCAAACATCAAGAATGAGTTATAAAGATATTCTATTGCATATATATATTCTATTGTACAGTTATTGGACATTGATTATAAACTGATTTAACAAATTCAATTTTCTTAAAACTATGGCTTTTATCGGTAACAGCGAAGCTGGCAGCATAGATGGACTATGCATAGTTGTTCAGAGTTTTATCTGGATGCCAATGATAATGGCATGGAAAATGGTTTGTGTCTATTTGAATTATTCCCACAGTAGTCTCTGCAATGTTGTTTATATATTATTTTATAGCTTAGGCAGGGTTATCTAGGGTATTTGCAGATACGTCGAGTGTTTTTGCAGATACACTACTTACATACATATACATATAATATATAAGTAAATAGGTCATATAAATGTTACAATATCAAATGTGTAGCAAATTGACCTCACGAGAATTCCAGTGTGAATAACTGGAATATGCGCTTAGTCGGAATACATTCCTTCCATACATGTTATCCAACCCCTAGCTTAACTAATCGAATACAATATATAAACATAATTTTAAATCACAGAAGCCTCTGCTGGATGAGTCATATCCTGTGTGTCAATCTTCCCCTCATTCGTGTCTGAGAACCACCAAGCAATTATCCCAGACTAAGCATCCAGCTCTAACTGTAAACATATTTCTGAAACTTTTCCACGGTCTGAGCCAGACTGATAAACAATTATACCGCCTCGCCGACGCCAGTCCGAATTTGATATATCTTCCGATCTTATCAGTTTTCACCAATGAGTCAATTATTGCATCAGCCAATTGTACGTTTCTCTTAATGTCTCTTAGGACAATTGTTTAGATTTACAAATAGCCCTTTTTGAGGTTTCTCTCTTAAGCCGAGGTTTGATGGTAAACCGATAAGACCGATAAAGGCAGTCTTGTCTTGTCTTGATTGAGTCTTGAATCGGGATCGCACAAAGCCCTAATAAAATATAATCGCGGAGTGATAAGTGGGTTTAACATTAAAAGTCGATTTAAGTGAAAGTTTGTTAAAATATAAGAAATAAAATAAAAATTATTTTTTTTTAAAAATAAACTTCGGGACAAATTTAATTGGCGCCCAACGTGGGGCCATGCTAAAAAAAGGTGTTTCAAAATAAAAAATTAATGAAATAAAAAAAAAATTAATTTAAACGGAAATACCGGCGTGGTCCAAAGAAAACTCATAGAAAATCGGTGGAAGTTAATCCACAAAAGACAACTCCCAAAAAAGATTATATAATAATTATAAAAAATAACAAAAAACTTTTAAAAATACATAAAACAAAAAGCAAAAAATAGAAAGGAAAAACAACCATCTAAATAAAGTGAAAAACAAAAAAAACTAAGTGAAATAAAATTAAATATTCAAAATAATATTTCAAGAAAATAAGAAAAAAAATATTATTAACAAAGAAACCAAAAAGATAAAAAAAAATTGAAAAAAAAGACAGTGCAAAAAAATCCTAATTAAATCACAAAAAGACAATCAAAATAAAATCACAAAAAGACAATAAGACAGTGAAAAAATAAAAATAAAAATAAATAAATCACAGGAATATACAAATAATAAGAAAGTGCAAAAAAACAATAGATTGCAAAAAAGTTAACAAGAAAGTAAAAAATACTATTAAAAAGTTAAAAATCACAAAATAATATCGAAGGAGAAAAGACGCAAGGAGAGAGACGACATCAAAAAGCTACGAAGACGCAAGAAAACAAGGAAACATCAAAAGAACCAGAAAAGAGCTACCAACACCGTGAGGATATTTATAATTATTAGCTATTAATAATAGATTTAAAAAAATATATAGAATAATATCTAAATTCATATTATACAACACAAAAAAAAAGAGAAAAACTTCCTCTCTTTATCTTAAAGCGGACGTACGTGTTTTTTTTGTGCGCACTACGTTTTTGTAAAATTTGCAATAAGCTTTCTATAAACAATCGGTGTTTATTTCTTTACAGATATAAAAACAAATTGCAATTTTTTAGATCCGTATCGCTTCGCGTGTGCAGTGATATATTTGGAGGTAAAATAATTATTTATTTAATTTACTTTCCAAACATAGCCCTGCTCTGCTTCTTCATAAACGGTGCATCTTTTGCATCTACTCTCGCTCAATAGAGATTCTTATCTCTATTTCTTTAAATCTTACTAACTTGCACTAACTGCTCTCTTTAATCTCCCCTTCTCGTTTCCTTGGTACAGTGGTTCAAGGTTCCTCATTAATAAAATCAAATAATATTTGTAAATTAATTATTAATTTTTTTAATAATTTTTAATAAATTAATTATTTAATTTTTAATAATTTTTAATAAATTAATTATTTAATTTTAAATAATTTTTAATAAATTAATTATTTAAATTTTTAATAATTATGGATTTTAAATTGGTCTGTGCATTAAAGTCTTGCAATAAGACAATCTCGTCTTCCCAGCCTACCATCCATTGCTGGCTCTGTGAAAACGTTGTACACGCTAAGTGTGCCGGGTTCACGGCCTCAGTTTCGGATGCAATCTCGCGTAGGTCTGGTCTCCACTTTTGCTGTGATGGTTGTCGTGCTGTTCAGGACGAAATGAGGTCGTTCGTGAGGCAGACTAAAAGCGGTTTCAAGGAGTTGATTAGTGGTTTTCGAAAAATCAATGACCAACTCTGTGCGCTTGATACACAGTTTAGTAGCCTTCAACTACTAAATGAGTCTCCAAAGCGTAAGAAATCCGCTTTTAGTGATGTGCTCGGGTCGAATAATCTTCAGCCTGCTCAGCCGACAACTATGCAGCCGCTTATATCTCTGGCCACCCCAAGGGCCGGACCTGAGAAAAATTCGGCTTCCGAATGTCTCGGAATCAATGAGCAATTGTCCGATATGTCCTCTGTGGCATCGCTTCAAGTGATCCCAGACCCAATAATTCAAACTCCTGTAACAGTCACCAAACAGGGTAATAAACGGTCCAGACCCCCGGTACGCACTGATGCCGCAGTATTAGTTACGGCGGCACCAAAACCCTTGCAGGTGATCCCACCATCGAAACACATTTTTGTTTCCCGGCTTGCCCCTGATACTTCGGAGATTGATATCTCGGCTTACATCAAAGCCAAAGCAAAAGCCGACATAAAGGTGGTGGATATTACAAAATTCAAATATTCTTACACCAGGCACACGTCATCTTTCAAAATACGTGTGCCCTTGCAGATGTTCAAGACGATCTGTTCCGCCAGCTTTTGGCCAGAGAACATTTTCGTCCAAGAACATCAACCAAGTACGGTGAAAAAAAAGATAACCAAACCTGTGGGTGTAAAACTCCCACATGTTAAGGCCACTGATCAACCTTCCACCTCATCTTCAATCTCAAAAAACTAATGTCTTCATTAACACTTACCTATCAGAATACCAGAGGGTTACGTAGTAAACTTCCCAAACTGTATTCTGATAGTTATTTTTTTGCATCCCACATTATAGTATTTACAGAAACTTGGTTAAAGCCGGAGATCTTAAGCTCCGAAGTTTTTCCTAGTAGGTACACCACTTTTAGATGTGATAGAACTTTGCGAAGGGGAGGAGGAGTGCTAATTTCTGTAGACTCCAAATTCGCTTCTGAAGAGGTAAAATCACAAGAGTTTGGTGACATTGAATTTCTTTGCATCAAAATCACTTTGTCCGATCAATCTTTGTATGTTACCTGTTCGTACATACCACTTTCGTCCGAACCGCCAACATACTGGCAACATTTGTCCGCTATTCGTTTGGTTTTCGATCGTCTGTCTGATGGTGACCAGCTGATAGCTCTGGGTGACTTTAATATCCCAGAACTTATGTGGTCAAATGTTGATAATTCACCGTCTTTACAGCTTAACTCCCACCATGACTTCCCTGAGGGCATGTTCGACATGTGACTCGGGCAAATTAACCACGTTAGAAATTCTTTAGGTCGGCTGTTGGACTTATGTTTCGTTTCTGATCCTGATGGAATTACTCTTTCCAGAACTTTGCCCCTTTCTAACCCTGAGGATCCATATCATCCCACTCTTGAGGTTTCAATCGAAAATAATTACTTTTTTGACCTTAAGTCTACAGTTAAATCTCAGAAAGTTCGTTTCTTTCGTAAGGCTGATTTTACGAAATTAAATAAGTTTATTTTGGAATTTGATTGGTCTGATTTACTGGCATGCGAGGATATAAACATCGCATTACAAAAATTTTATTACACTTTGAACATATTTATCCGTCCGCTTCAACGAATCCGCCGTGGTATACAAGGCACCTTATAAATTTAAAGAATAGTATGAGTAGACTTTTAAACAAACATAGATTATCTGGCTGTACAGTTAGTTATTCAAGATACTTAGTAGCTCGGTCCAATTTCACCGTGCATAACGCAGAATGTTATAGGAGTTATATTCGCCGCTGCAGGATTCAGTTTACTCAGGATCCGAAGCAGTTTTATAACTTTGTAAACACTAAGCGTAAACATGTATCTTTTCCCCCACTGCTTACGTTTGAGAACTCTTATGCGAACACCGATCAGGCAATGGCCGATCTCTTTGCACAGTTTTTTCAAACTACCTATTCACCTAGCAGCAGTTTAGCTCAGCCTTACACTTATAATATCCAATCAGCCAACCTTATATTTTGCCCATCTTTCGATCAAAGTGGTGTGTTATCGGATCTTCTTAAGGTTAAGCCCGTGTATTCGCCAGGCCCTGATGGAGTACCAGGCTGTGTTCTGAAGTACTGCGCTGAGGCACTGTGCAAACCGCTTGTTAAACTCTTTAATCTATCGCTGGAAACTTCGATCTTTCCCCTTATGTGGAAGGAATCCTTCATTATTCCGCTGCATAAAAAAGGGAAAAAATCCGACGCTGCTAATTATAGAGGCATCTCTAAATTGTCAGCAATTCCAAAGCTTTTGGAAAAACTTATCACTTCACATTTGCAACACCTATGTAGTTCAATAATAACTCCAGCATGGCTTCATGAAGCGCCGCTCCACCACTACCAACTTATTGGAGCTAACATCTTTTATCACGGATGGCTTCCGAAATGGCTTACAAACAGACGTCATATACACTGACTTCAGTAAAGCATTTGACTCTGTTAACCATTCGCTTCTTATAAGTAAACTCAGTCTTTTGGGATTCCCAACTGATCTTCTTATGTGGATTTCGAGCTACTTATCAGGGAGAACCCAACGTGTTTTCTTTAAAGATGTTACCTCGCGTTTAGTCCGCGCCACATCGGGGGTGCCCCAAGGAAGCCATCTTGGACCCCTACTTTTTACTCTGTTTATTAACGACTTGCCCCTTGCCTTAACTAATTCACTTGTACTTATGTACGCTGATGACGTTAAGCTATGCCTTCAGTATAAATTCACTAGCGCCCAGTCTAGACTTCAATCCGATTTGGATAAACTTCAAAATTGGTGTTTAGTAAATAACCTAAAGCTTAATGGATCGAAATGTAAACTTATGTCTTTATACCGATCTAGTCCTCACCAGGCTATGTACTTTCTCTATGGGAACGCCTTAGAACGATTAACTCAGGTTAACGGGTTAGGTGTCCTATTAGATTTGAAACTTAAATTTACCGACCATGTATCTACCATGGTTAATAAAGCTATGGGTGTGCTTGGTTTTATTAAAAGATGGTCAAAAGAATTTAATGACCCGTACATAACTAAAACGTTATATACATCACTGGTCCGTCCGATTCTTGAGTA
Source organism: Drosophila ananassae (assembly GCF_017639315.1). Classification (NCBI taxonomy): domain Eukaryota; kingdom Metazoa; phylum Arthropoda; class Insecta; order Diptera; family Drosophilidae; genus Drosophila; species Drosophila ananassae. The sequence continues at coordinate 5,866 of NW_025319131.1, forward strand.
TGGATCGTGTGTCTGGAGTCCTCAATATGGAGTACACCAAGATCACATTGAATCTGTACAAAAAAACTTCCTTACTTTTGCGCTTAGGGGACTTAATTGGGATGCAAATCTTTACCTCCCCTTTTATCATAGTAGACTTTTACTAATCAACTTACCATCATTAACAAATCGTAGAACGATGCTGTGTGTCATGTTTTTATATAATCTTATTTATGGAAATATAGACAGTCAGCATTTACTAACACGCTTAAATTTTAACATTCCTAGTAGTAGGACCAGAAACTTTCGTCCTCTGCTCCTCAGCCATTGTAGTTCGACATATGCCCAACACGATCCGTTCAGGGTATTATGTTCGGACTACAATGGTCTCTACCACATCTTGTCACTTTGCTCTACTAACAATCTTAAATCGCTTATATTAACCGCCTTATCTGTGCAACACTCTTCCTCGTAATATCTTTCTCCTAATCCTCGCTTATCTATCTCGGATCTATTCCCGCGATTCGAGCCGTACGTTACGCGGCAGCGTCCCTCGGTCGGTTGGACGGGAGGTGGGCTGTACGTATGCAGTGGGAACCGCGCAAAAAAAAAAAAAAAGACTTGACCGACTATGAATTTAACGACAGCATTGTAGAATTAAAACCAACCACAATGGCTGATGAGAGCATTGCCCAAAGGGCATACATAAAAGAAATATTGAATGCCATCCCTGAATTTAACAGGCAAAGGATTCACCTTTATAGATTTATAACAGCTTTAAAGTTAGTAACCTAACTTTAAGGCATATTCCAGAATTTGGCTGTAGAAGTTACTAAATCCAAAATAATTGAATCAACTCTGGACAGAGTCCATAATTAAAGAAGTTTAGAAGCAATAATTAGAACATGGCAAGACACGGTGGTCGGAGTAACATCTGACAAAATTAAAGCCAAAATGGCGAAAACAACCCAAAAAGGCAAAACCGCAGAAAAATTCATGAAGGTAGTGGACAACTTAGGAAAACTCGTAGAAGCTTCGTACATATACTTATGCATATATGCTTAATACGCTGACAAATTCAGTACCAAGGAGGCCATCACCACAATGGTTAAAAACTGTGAGCATGGCCGCATCAAAACAATGTTGGAAGCAGGCACTTTCGTAACTATAAATGAAGCCGACACAAAGTATATACACTGCAGTACTAGTATAACATATAATGCCAGTTCCATATTAAACACCCAACGACTAATTAATGTCCAAAGTAATGATCTAAGAAGCGTTAGAGGAAACAATCAAACTGTATAATTAATGTAGATAATTAAGTGGAATGTATGAAGTCTAGTATAACTTAGTTTAGGGCGGAGCGGGAGCGCAAGTAGAGCTCTCACTTGCGCTCTCCCATGTATTCGCCCCGCTTCGCCGCACTAGATAAGCTAGGCTTAAGTTTTTGTTGATTAATATAATCGAATTTATAACGTCGAAAAGTGTGCACGCATTTTTCGTTTTCGTTCGTTTTTTTCGAAATAATTTAATTCTACAGCCACTATTTTTCCTTTCGGTTTTTTTCGCGACGAGATAAAATAATCTCAATAAACATTTTGGCGCCCCCGGGTGGACTGTAGTGAATATAATTAAATAAAAAAGCAACAAAAAATAGTGACAGTGACACAATACACATATATAAACAATATATGTATAACATACATAGAGTTGCTCGCGACGGTTGTGGTAGTGAATTCACAAATAAAAATTAAAGAATTCTCCGCGTCGCGAAAGAAACTTCTCCAATCAACTAGCTGCTACTGGAAGGATTCGTCGTCCCCATGCCCTGCACCTGCATCAATTGTGAAAGGAAAGTGGCCGCAGGATTAAAGGATCCGAAAGCAGAACCCCAGGTACTTGTGCAAAAAATTGAAAGTTGAGATAAGACAAATTAAAATCCGTCTTGTGCTGGAATATTGCACCCTCCTTTCAATTCTTGGCGCATACGTACGTAGAAAAATAGTAGAGCAAAAATAAATAACAACATATATAAAAATTCTAAAAATTTAATTATAAATATATGTGCTAACCTAAATGTACTGCCTGTGGATAAAATAAAAAAGAGCATATTTATATTATTTGCAATCACTGTCGCCCCCTACCCCTCGTTCTCGAATTTACAAATCTTCCAAATAAATACTAAAGTGCAGCCAAAAATTATTATATTTATTACACATAAAATAAAGGTGCATATATATTTGGTTTACATACATACAAATAGATGCAGCGATAATATTCTCGTTTTCGTTTCCCACCGTTATCCGCTGCTGTATGTATGTATGTATAGGCACTTTTTGGCGCGTATAGTTTACCGGTCTGCCAAGTGACGCGCTCCCCTACAATTTGGTCGAGCATATTGGTTTCGGTGTCATTGGCGGCCAACTATTTTTTTGGATACTCTGTGCCTCGACTATCAATAATTCGTTATCAATTATTTAATCAAAATAGATTTTTTTTTTGGTTAAATTTAATAAATTATTTATTATATTTAAATAAGATTAATTAATTATTTTCGTTTTCGCATTTTTTTGTTGTTGAATTAAATTCAATAAAATTTTAAATAAATTTCTAAAAATTTATTTATTAATAAAATTTTAATATTTATATTTTAAAATTAATAAAAAATTTAAATAAATTATTAAATCTTAAATTTGCATCGTTTTCGTTTTTGTATTGAAAAAAAAAATTTTTTATAATGGAAAGTACTAAACAAAAACTTAATTCCACGACTCTTATTGACTTAAAAAAAAGATTAAATGTCAAAGTTAAAAGCATTCGCCGGTTGGAGGAACGTTTGGAAGATGGATCACTTCCTCTAAACAAAACCGAGCTAGAATGCAGGCTTCAGGTTTTAGATGAGGCAATTTCTAAAGCAAATGAGTTGCAAGACCAGATCGAGCAAATAGATGAATTGGATGATTTCGGAGCCGAGTTGGAAGAATTAGGAATAACTACCAAGGCAAGGATCATGTCCTTATGTAATGCCTTTTATTCAGCTGAAGACTCCCGTTCAGCTACTGCAATTTCTGCAGCCCCAACTCGAGCTCGACTTCCTAGTTTGGCATTGCCAAAATTCAGAGGAAATTATTCGGATTTCAAAAATTTCATAAGTCTTTTCGAGACATTAGTTGACAAAGATGTGAACATTCCAGTTATCGAGAAAATTTAATCATTTAATTTCTTGCCTCTCTGGTGAAGCCTTAGGAACTGTCAAGGCATTCCAGGTCACCGAGAGTAATTACGCCAAAGCTATCGCTAGTTTAAAAAGAGTTTATGATAACGAATTTCTCATCTTTGCGAACCAAATACGTCAACTGTTCAGCCTTCCGAAAATTTCCCAGCCGTCTGCGTCGTCGTTGAGGGGTCTCATCGACACTGTGTCATCAATTTATGGATCACTATTATCCATAGGAGATGATACTAAAATTGCAAACTCAATGATTATTCATTTAGTTTTGAGTAGAGTGGATCCAGTGACCAAGCAAAAATGGGAAGAGTCACTGGATTATGAGGAATTGCCGCTGTGGTCCGATTTCGAAAAAATACTAAATCGTAGATACCAGCATCTGTCCGCTGAAGCGACTGGCAAACCAAAACAAGAAAGAACTGGGTTCGGCAAGCAACTGAATAGAACTTCGTTGGCTTGTTCTTCTACCAACGCCAAACCATCTTGCAGTTATTGTAACGCGAACAACCATTTTTTGGCCCAGTGCAGTCCGTTCGCTCGCCTTGCTGTAATGCAAAGGTGTGAGTTTGTTAAGTCAGCCTCCCTATGTTTGAATTGTCTGCGAAAAGGTCACACGGTAGCGAATTGTAAATCGACCAGGTGCCAAATCTGTTCAAGATCGCACCATAAACTTCTGCACCGATTTACAGTGACCGAAAATAGCTTAGCATTACCACCACCCACACAAAATCCTCCTCCAGAGTTAACGAATGATGGCCCTTCTACTTCACATGCTTTGCATGCGTCGTCTGTAGAAAGGGTTTTGTTAGCAACGTCGATCGTAAGCGTTCGCACAAAAAATGGTGAGCACATCTTGGCCCGAGCATTACTTGACTCAGGGTCACAAATGAATTTTATTACAGAAGATCTTGCTCAACGCTTACAGATCCGTAGGGAGGAATCGTGCATCAACTTGCTTGGAATTGGTCAAACTAATTCACAAGTTAAGAAAAAGATACACACCGTGGTGAAGTCTAGAGTCAATGGTAGCGAGTTTCCGTTCGACTTTTGGGTTTTGAAAACCATTTCAGGCTATCACCCTGATCAGTCAGTGAACGTGAAAGATTGGACCCTACCAAAGAACTTGCCGTTAGCAGACCCATATTTTTACAAACCTCAGCGGATAGATATGCTAATTGGAGCTGAGTCATTTTTCGAATTGTTGTCCGTTGGCCAAATAAAACAAGGTCCGAACCATCCCATCCTTCAAAAAACTCTCCTTGGGTGGATAGTATCGGGAAAATATCTGGCAAATTCCTCAACTCCTCCACAGCCAGTCTCTAGTCTGAATTGCCAAGAGGAAGTAATAGAGTCAATAGACAAAAACTTGAAAAAATTCTGGTCGTTGGAAGAAGTTCCTTCTTCTAAAAAGATGTTGTCGCCAGAACAAGAGCTATGTGAGGAACATTATCGGAAGACTACAAGAATACTGCCTTCAGGTCGATTTGAAGTTAAACTTCCATTTAAGTCGGATCCAAGCGTTTTGGACAATTCATTCGAGACAGCCAAACGCCGATTCCTGTCGCTCGAGAGAAGATTATCTCGAGATCCGAACTTAAAGAAAATGTATTTGGAATTTATGGAAGAATACGAATTCCTAGGCCATATGTCCCCTGCAAGCAATGACGTTCTTGCTTCTCCACACTACGTCATACCCCACCAGTGTGTCTTGCGGCCGCAAAGTACAACGACCAAACTTCGAGTCGTTTTCGATGCGTCCTGCAAGACATCCACACAAAAGTGTTTAAATGAGTTGTTGATGGTGGGTCCAACAATTCAGGAAGAGCTTTACTCAACTCTTCTTAGATTTCGGCTAAACAAATTCGCTCTGGTAGCCGACATAAAAAAGATGTATCGTCAAGTGATGGTAAATGAAGCAGATCGACGATACCAGTTGATAGTGTGGAGAAAAGACCCGTCTGAGTCCTTGAAATTGTGCAAGATCAACACTGTTACTTATGGCACTGCACCAGCCCCATTCCTGGCCATAAGGTGTTTGAAGAGGTTGAGTGAATCCGCGAAAAATACATTCCCTCGAGCTGCTAAAGTTATTGGGTCTGACTTTTACGTCGACGACATGTTAACGGGTGCTGGTTGCGTGGAGGAGCTAAAGACAATTAAGTCTGAAGTAACTCAGGTTCTTCAAAACGCTGGGTTTGAATTGAGCAAGTGGTTTTCAAACTCGCCTGAAGTTACTGCATCCGAGAGCACGGTTAAGCCAATAACACTTTCGGACTCAGAGCTGACGAAAACATTAGGAATCGTTTGGGTTCCTAAAGATGATGTATTTAAATTCGAAATTGATATGTCAGTCATGGGTCAAAGGGCGACTAAGCGGAATATTCTTTCGGTGATGTCAAAGCTTTTCGACCCTCTTGGCTTATTAGGCCCGATCCTTATTAAAGGAAAGATCCTGTTACAGGAAGTTTGGCTTAATAAGCTAGATTGGGATGAGTCCATTCCACTGCACTTGGAAACCGCATGGAACAAGATTCAGCTTGCCTTGTCACAGTTAGAAGAGATCTCAATACCGAGATTGGTGATGAGTGAGCCAATGTCACCAATTGAAATTCACGCCTTTTCTGACGCATCGATGAGAGCCTATGGAGCCTGCGTCTATATCCGTTGCAAATCTGCAGAAGGTAGTAAAGTCTCATTGTTGACAGCAAAGTCGAAAGTAGCGACGCTCAAGACAAAGACGCTCCCCCGTCTTGAGTTATGTGCCGCTCACCTTCTCGCGGACCTCTGTCGCAAAATAAAACCTCTTTGGCAAAATAAAAAAAAATTTTGTTCACAGGTCCATCGTTTTTAACGGAGCCGGAAGATAAGTGGCCAACGAGCCCTCGGTTTGATCCGTCACCAGAGATTTTGCAGATGGAAGCAAAGAAGAGTGCGGTCGGACTGACTGCAATGGTCTCTACCTCATGTTTGTTGGAAGTGATAGAAGGATTTTCCTCTCACTTAAAACTGCTGCGAGTGTTTGTTTACATGGTCCGCTTTATAAAGAAGTGTACAAAATTAGTAGTTCCTTCTGATAATGTACCTTCCCCTGTCGAATATCGAGACGCGTTTAATAAAATTATCCAGATAGTCCAAGAGCACGAGTATCAAGAGGAAATTAAAAATGTTAGAAAAAATCTTGTTGTTAGCCCAAGCCTACAGAAGCTAAGTCCGTTTGTCCATGAAACCTCTCAGGCTGGGCTTACCTTTTCGTTGTTGCGGGTCGGGGGGCGACTAGCTAATGCTCCTATTTCGTACGATGCCAAGTTTCCAGTATTGTTGACGAAGCGCTCTCAATTTGTTCAGAGCTACGTCCGATACTTACACGAGTCGAATTTTCATGTGGGTCCACGAGCACTAGTGAGTCTCTTGCGACAGCGCGTTTGGATATTAAACGCGCGGAAAGTCTGCAGTCAGATGGTGCGGTCATGCATACGCTGTTTTAAATGCAAGCCTCATCTGATGACTCAAATCATGGGTGATTTACCCTTAGAACGAGCTCGTGCTCTCCGCCCATTTTCCATATGTGGCGTGGATTTCTGTGGCCCTATTGAGACGACCTTGAAAATTTGTGGTAGGCCACATACAAGTCCTACATTGCCCTGTTTGTTTGTTTTTCGTCTAAAGCAGTACATTTAGAAGTAGTTTCCGATTTGTCAACTGATTCCTTTCTATTGGCTTTTCAAATGTTCGTTGGGCGCCGAGGATGTCCGCAGACCGTGCACTGCGACAACGCGACGAACTTCGTCGAAGCGAGTCGCCATTTCGCGGCACTGCGGCACCAGATCGAGAGCGAAGCGGACGAGCTGCGGCAATAAGCATCAAAAAAAGGATGCGTATTTGCGTTCATACCGCCGCGGGCTCCGCACATGGGCGGACTATGAGAGGCAGGTGTGAAGTCTGCAAAGCACCTACTCCTACGAGCGGTGGGCAGCGCAAAGTTGACCGCAGAGGAGCTGCAGACCGTCCTCGTTGGAGTCGAGGCCGTCCTGAACTCGAGGCCCCTGGGCGCCCTCAGTCAGGACCCAAGCGACGGCGAGGCGTTAACTCCCGGGCACCTGTTGACAGGCGGGCCGCTCATCGCCCCACCAGCACCGCGGACCCCGGACCAGCAGGGTCTAACGTGCTTGCGGCGATGGCGGCTTGTCTCGTCAATCAAGCAAATGTTTGGGCCTACAAGCGCGGTCGAAGTGGCAGCGGGAGCAGGAGGACGTCAGGAAGGGCGATCTGGTTCTGGTCGCCGAGGACAACCAGCCGCCCCAGCAGTGGATCACCGCCACGGTCGTCGAGACTCACGCCGGCGCGGACGGAAGGGTCAGGGTCGCCGACGTCAGGACGAGTAGAGGAGCAGTATTTCGGAGAGCAGTCCACAAGCTGGCAAGGTTGCCAATAGTTGAAGCCTAAGGAAGGCCTTCAACGGGGCCGGTGTATAATTAGATGTAGATAATAAGTGGAATTGTATGAAGTCTAGTATAAATTAGTTTAGGGCGGAGCGGGAGCGCAAGTGAAGCTCTCACTTGCGCTCTCCCATGAATTCGCCCCGCTTCGCCGCACTAGATAAGCTAGGCTTAAGTTTTTGTTGATTGAATATAATCGAATTTATAACGTCGAAGAGTGCACGCATTTTCGTTTTCGTTCGTTTTTTTCGTAATTTAATTTAATTTCTACAGCCACCTATTTTTCCTTTTGTTTTCACGACGAGATAAAATAATCTCAATAAATAAAAACAATTCAGTAGAAGAATGTTTTTTAGAAGAAGGTCAGGAAAAACCTACCTTATTTAGTACGAATCAACAAAAAATATAACAAAGAATTTATAGTGTTAATCGATACAGGCGCAACAGCTTGTTACGTTAATAGCAGAATATTTTCAAATAAAAACGAACTTCCAATACACAAAAGAGTATCAACGGTCAATGGATACTCGATAATAAAATATTATCAAATAATAACAAATTTTAATACAAAATACATCTTTTATGAAATCGAAGGGTTAGAAGCTGACTTGTTAGTCGGCTATAACTTACTGAAAAAAATAGGAGCAATAATAGACACGAAAAGAGGTGTCATTTGCTATCATGGGAAAGAGGAAAAGTTACTTTTTCATAATAAAGTGTGTAACGAAAAAACTTTGCACACCGAGGAAAAAAGTAATCATTCTCTAAATGAATACATGATAAACAAATATTTCAACAAGATTAAAGAATCCAAATCAGATTCAGTCAAGGTTGAAATAAACAGCACAAAGTCCGACGCTTCATGTGATAATGTTTCTATTAAAACTCATGGTAATAATACTGAAGATTTGACTTCAATTTCTCAAGCTTCAGTTACAAACGATTAAATAAATAATATTCAATTAAAACCGGAGAACCAAATGGAAAAACTCCGAGAAATAATTACAGAACATATAAAAGAGGAACACTCGAAAATAAACATGCAAATCCCGTTCAGAACGGATATCAGAGGTGAAATAAATCTCGAGCACGACAGACCAATATATAGTAAGCAGTATCCTTATGCCCAATCGGTGGCAGAATTCGTGAATATAGAAATTAAAAGAATGTTGGATGAAAATATAATTCGACCCAGTAGGAGCCCATATAATTCTCCAGTGCTTGTAGTGCCAAAAAAAGGTTATAATGAAGACGGCACTCCAAAATTAAGACTTGTCATCGACTGTAAAAAATTAAATGAAAATACAATTCCTGATAGATACCCAATGCAGGACCCAAGCGTTATTTTAGCCAATCTAGGAAAAGCAAAATTTTTTTCCACAATTGATTTGGAATCGGGATTCCACCAATTACTTATGAGAGAATCCGACATAGAAAAAACGTCTTTTTCTATAAATAACGAAAAATATGAATATCTGAGAATGCCTTTCGGGTTAACAAATGCCCCAAGAATTTTCCAACGAGCCATGGATGATATACTAAGGGATCAAGTAGGAAAAATCTGTCACGTCTATATGGACGATATTATAATCTTTTCATTAGAAGATCATTTTACCGATCTAGCAAAAATAGTTAACATTTTATTAGAAGCAAACATGAAAATTTCCTTAGAAAAATCCAAATTTTTTTTAAAAGACAAAGACAAGCTTCCTTGGTTACGTAGTTTCACACAATGTGATTAAAACGGACCCAGAAAAAATAGCAGCAATTCAAAAATACCCAATACCAAAAAATATTAGGGAACTCAGAAGTTTCCTTGGGTTAACAAGCTACTATAGAAAATTTGTCCGCAATTATGCTTTCATAGCAAAACCATTGATCACGTATCTAGGAGGCCAAAATGGAAAAATATGAAAAAATTTGTCAAAAAAAATGTTAATACAGTTAGATGATGCCGCCATAAAAGCGTTCAACGAACTTAAGCGGTACTATCACAAGAGGGCAAACCGATAACGTTTATATCAAAGACACTAAATAAAACTGAACAAGCGTATGCAACTAATAAAAAGGAATTATTAGCAATAGTTTGGGCATTAAAAAATCTCAGAAATTATTTATACGGAGTAGTAGGAATAGAAATACATACTGATCATCAACCGCTAGCGTATTCTATATCCGACAAAAACCCAAACATAGAAATGAAACGGTGGTATTCATTTTTTACAAAGCTTTACTCCAATTATTAAATACCAACCAGGAACAACAAATGTCGTGGCAGACGCTTTGTCGAGAATACAGATCAATAATCTAACCGAAACAGATTTATCAGATAATGGATCAGAAGATAGTACAATTCATTCCGCAGAAAGCAGTTTTGAGAATGTAATTGAAGAAACAAAAAAGGAACTAAATCAATTTAAAGTTCAACTCCTAATCACAACTGGAAGATTCACTATTCACGAATCAATAAACATATTCAATAACACAAGACATATTATCGAATATGACACTCCAGAAAATTTAGTATCAATTTTGAGAGAATACATTCAACCAAATGTAACTGTAGGCCTCCACTGCACACTAGAAGATCCATATATTATACAAAAACCTTTAAAAGATAACTTTGTAAACAAATTTCTTTTTACAAGAATTTTTGTCCAAGACGTAGAGAACGATGAGGATAAAGCCATAATTATTGAAGAGACTCATTGCCGCGCTCACAGAGGTTTAGAAGAAAATTACAAACAAATAAATAGATTGTATTATTGGCCACAATTATTTATAAAACTCAAGGAATATATAAAAAACTGTACAATTTGCAACCAGAACAAATATAATAGACATCCCATAGAAATACCCATAGGCGAAGCACCCATACCAGTTAATGAAGGCGAAAATCTTCATATCGATATATTTTACACAGATAAAAAAATGTTTCGACGCAAAAAAAAATCGACGCATACTCAAAGTTTCTAACAGTAAAGGAGATCGAAAATAAATCTAATATTGAGAATAAAGTTTTGGAACTCTTACAACATTATCCTTTAGCAAAGATAATCATGACAGACAATGAACCAAGTTTTACATCAGCACAATTCAGATCATTCATAAGCAGAAGTGGTCTAATAATACATTTCGCTGATCCAAGGCACAGCACTTCGAATGGGCAAATTAAAAGAGCACATTCAACACTTACAGAAATCGCTAGGTGTATCAAAGACGAATATAATCTTACAGATTATTCAGAATAAATTATAAGAGCTGCTAAAAAATATAATCAAAGTATTCACTCGGTGACTAATGAAAAACCATCTGACATTTTATATAATAAAATAAATCATAACAATATTCCAGTAAAACTACAACAGGCTCAAACTAATATGCTGAGTACCCATAACAAAGACAAAAAAGAAAAAACTTATAATGTAGGAGAGATAATATACGAAAAAAAATATGGGGAGAGAAATAAGTTAAATCCTAGATACAAAAAACAAGTAGTTAAAGAAGATCAAAAAAATAAAGTAATAAACAACAGAAATAGAATAATTCATAAAGAAAATATTAAGTTTTAAAAATCCTTTTTCTAACTTACAGGTGACAATGATTCTCGCACTACACCTATTTCTGATCATAGTATCAACAACGTCCGAAATTATAAATTATTCAAATCATGACTTCTTCCTTTACAAAGACAGTAAAGATGTCCTAACATATGACTCTTATGCTGAGTTATTTCATGTCACCAACATTAGTTTTTATAAAGATATTATTGAGACAGAGTACAACCATATAAAAAATACTAACAATGAGAAATTTTATTGCGAAATTTCATACAATTTAAAAACTATTAAATTAATTGTATCACAATTACTCCCATCAAGAACTAAAAGGTGTATTAACGAATTAGGAACTGTGTTAAAATGGTTAGCTGGCACCCCGGACAATGATGATGTTGTGACAATAGAAAACAAAATTAACGATCTTATTGAAAATAATAACAGCAAATTATAAATTCCAAATTGTTTGAGGAAATAAAAACGCTCTCATCTAATTTAAAATCAGTTTTTACAAGTCAGGAATTACCTTTAAGAAAACATCGTTTACACTTGATTACTTATGATTTACAAAATTTAATAGACACAATAACTTTAGCAAAGATTGATGTATTTAATACCAAAATTCTAAACAATGATGATATTGAAGAAATATATAAACATGAATTAAGAACTGTAGTTATTACAGACTTAGTGGACATTTCGGAATTGCTTTGCATAAAGAATTATTTATAGTCTATAGAAAGTATCCAATTATTAAAAACAGATGCGACATATATTACGCCAGAGCAATTTCTCATAATGATGGAAAATTAATTTTAAGTGATCAAGTTAGAAGTAGATAATTTTAAAAATGAACTTTTCAACAATTATTGTATATTAAGCAAAGAAAAATCATGTTTCACTCGTCTTCTAAACGGTGAAAAATCATTATGTAATAAAATAAGAGAAAAGAATAAAAAAATAGACATAATTCAAGAAGGTGCCATATTAGTAAATGGAAATAATATTGTAAATGATTCTTACTTGCAAGGATCATATCTAATAACGTTCAATAGCACCACAATAATTAATACTATATCATATACGAATATAGAAAATAAGATATTAAATTACAATACCGCCCACAATTATAATAATTATAAAATATCCGAATATATTATTTCAAACAATTCGGAACTATCATTTGATAATATAAATACACTAAACCCATTTATTCAAATTAAAAGGACAAGAATACCATTAACACGTATTGTAATAACACTAACTTCAACATATTTAATTTGGTTATCAATTTCAAAAATAAGAAAAATTTATGTCACCATAAAACCACGGCTTAAAAATATTTTTCAAAGAAATAACCTGCCAGACATAGAAAAACAAGAAGAAAACATCGTGGCAGAGTTAACGGCTCATTTAAACTCCATCTCTGCACCGTCTTTTGAATCGGGACGCTTCAACTTAGAAGGGGGAGTGTTATCCAACCCCTAGCTTAACTAATCTAATACAATATATAAACATAATTTTAAATCACAGAAGCCTCTGCTGGATGAGTCATATCCTGTTTGTCAATCTTCCCCTCATTCGTGTCTGAGAACCACCAAGCAATTATCCCAGACTAAACATCCAGCTCTAACTGTAAAAATATTTCTGAAACTTTTCCACGGTCTGAACCAGACTGATAAACAATTGAACCGGCTCGCCGACGCCAGTCCGAATTTGATATATCTTCCGATCTTATCAGTTTTCACCAATGAGTCAATTATTGCATCAGCCAATTGTCCGTTTCTCTTAATGTCTCTTAGGACAATTGTTTAGATTTACAAATAGCCCTTTTTGAAGTTTCTCTCTTAAGCCGAGGTTTGATGGTAAACCGATAAGACTAGCAAAGGCAGTCTTGTCTTGTCTTGATTGAGTCTTGAATCGGGATCGCACAAAGCCCTAATAAAATATAATCGCGGAGTGAAAAGTGGGTTTAACATTAAAAGTCGATTTAAGTGAAAGTTTGTTAAAATATAAGAAATAAAATAAAAATTATTTTTTTTTTTAAATAAACTTCGGAACAAATTTAATTTACACATAAATGCACTAGCAAGTCTCTGCCGGCGCAACTGTGAATTTTTTGGATATGTAAGTAAAATCCCTTAGATATAAGAATGAATTAATTTTTCAATAAAGAACCTCCTCCTACTTTGGGCAAAACATTATTGTGAGGACATCTCTAAATGTAAAAGTTTGATTTTATAAATGTAAATAAATAAAAATAAACCCCGGATTGTTATAGTTAATTAATAAAAGATTTGATAATAACACAGTGCACACAAACAAACACGTCCGTCCGCTTTAAGATAAAGAGAGGATTATAACGTCTTCCAAATCATTTTCATAACATCGTTTGAACCTAAGCATAATATTGTAACTTATCTAAAAGTTCAAAAATATTCCTAAACAAACAAACCACCTCAAATTAACCCTTAAGAAATATTTTCTTCCATTTCTACCATTTTATCATTATACCCACAAATTTACAGCATACGTACAGCCCACCTCCCGTCCAACCGACCGAGGGACACTGACGTGTAACGTACGGCTCGAATCGCGGGAATAGATCCGAGATAGTTTAAGCGAAGAGAAGTAGAAAAATTACGAGGAAGAGTGTTGCACAGATAAGGCTGTTAATAGAAGCGATTTAAGATTGTTAGTAGAGCAAGGTGACAAGATGTGGTAGAGAACATTGTAGTCCGAACAGAATACCCTGAACGGATCGTGTTGGGCATAAGTCGAACTACAATGGCTGAGGAGTAGAGGACGAAAATTTTTGGTCCTTCTACTTGGTGTCAGTAGATGCTGGCCGTATACATTTCCATAAATAAGATTATATAGAAACATGACACTTAGCATCGTTCTACGGTTTGGTAATGATGGTAAGTTGATTAGAAGATTTGCATCACTCACTTCCTCTCTTTATCTTAAAGCGGACGGACGTGTTTTTTTGTGCGCACTACGTTTTTGTAAAATTTGCAAGCTTTCTATAAACAATCGGTGTTTATTTCTTTACTGATATAAAAACAAATTGCAATTCTTTACATCCGTATCGCTTCGCGTGTGCAGTGATATATTTGGAGGTAAAATAATAATTTATTTAACTTACTTTCCAAACATAGCCCTGCTCTGCTTCTTCATCTCCTACGGTGTTGTTGCTATTCTTTTGCTTCTACTCTCGCTCAATAGAGATTCTTATCTCTATTTCTTTAAATCTTACTAACTTGCACTAACTGCTCTTTTTAATCTCCCCTTCTCTTTTCCTTGGTACAGTGGTTCAAGGTTCCTCATTAATAAAATCAAATAATATTTTTAAATTAATTATTAATTTTTTTAATAATTTTTAATAAATTAATTATTTAATTTTTAATAATTTTCAATAAATTAATTATTTAATTTTAAATAATTTTTAATAAATTAATTATTCAAATTTTTAATAATTATGGATTTTAAATTGGTCTGTGCATTAAAGTCTTGCAATAAGACAATCTCGTCTTCCCAGCCTACCATCCATTGCTGGCTCTGTGAAAACGTTTTACACGCTAAGTGTGCCGGGTTCACGGCCTCAGTGTCGGATGCAATCTCGCGTAGGTCTGGACTCCACTTTTGCTGTGACGGTTGTCGTGCTGTTCAGGACGAAATGAGGTCGTTCATGAGGCAGACTAAAAGCGGTTTCAAGGAGTTGATTAGTGGTTTTCGAAAAATCAATGACCAACTCTGTGCGCTTGATACACAGTTTAGTAGCCTTCAACTACTAAATGAGTCTCCAAAGCGTAAGAAATCCGCTTTTAGTGATGTGCTCGGGTCGAATAATCTTCAGCCTGCTCAGCCGACAACTATGCAGCCGCTTATATCTCTGGCCACCCCAAGGGCCGGACCTGAGAAAAATTCGGCTTCCGAATGTCTCGGACTCAATGAGCAACTGTCCGATATGTCCTCTGTGGCATCGCTTCAAGTGATCCCAGACCCAATAATTCAAACTCCTGTAACAGTCACCAAAAAGGGTAATAAACCGTCCGGACCCCCGGTACGCACTGATGCCGCAGTATTAGTTACGGCGGCACCAAAACCCTTGCAGGTGATCCCACCATCAAAACACATTTTTGTTTCCCGGCTTGCCCCTGATACTTCGGAGATTGATATCTCGGCTTACATCAAAGCCAAAGCAAAAGCCGACATAAAGGTGGTGGATATTACAAAATTCAAATATTCTTACACCAGGCACACGTCATCTTTCAAAATACGTGTGCCCTTGCAGATGTTCAAGACGATCTGTTCCGCCAGCTTTTGGCCAGAGAACATTTTCGTCCAAGAACATCAGCCAAGTACGGTGAAAAAAAAGATAACCAAACCTGTGGGTGTAAAACTCCCACATGTTAAGGCCACTGATCAACCTTCCACCTCATCTTCCTCAATTTCAAAAAACTAATGTCTTCATTAACACTTACCTATCAGAATACAAGAGGGTTACGTAGTAAACTTCCCAAACTGTATTCTGATAGTTCTTCTTTTGCATCCCACATTATTGTATTTACAGAAACTTGGTTAAAGCCGGAGATCTTAAGCTCCGAAGTTTTTCCTAGTAGGTACACCACTTTTAGATGTGATAGAACTTTGCGAAGGGGAGGAGGAGTGCTAATTTCTGTAGACTCCAAATTCGCTTCTGAAGAAGTAAAATCACAAGAGTTTGGTGACATTGAATTTCTTTGCATCAAAATCACTTTGTCCGATCAATCTTTGTATGTTACCTGTTCGTACATACCACCTTCGTCCGAACCGCCAACATACTGGCAACATTTGTCCGCTATTCGTTTGGTTTTCGATCGTCTGTCTGATGGTGACCAGCTGATAGCTCTGGGTGACTTTAATATCCCAGAACTTATGTGGTCAAATGTTGATAATTCACCGTCTTTACAGCTTAACTCCCACCATGACTTCCCTGAGGGCATGTTCGACATGTCACTCGAGCAAATTAACCACGTTAGAAATTCTTTAGGTCGGCTGTTGGACTTATGTTTCGTTTCTGATCCTGATGGAATTACTCTTTCCAGAACTTTGCCACTTTCTAACCCTGAGGATCCATATCATCCCACTCTTGAGGTTTCAATCGAAAATAATTACTTTTTTGACCTTAAGTCTACAGTTAAATCTCAGAAAGTTCGTTTCTTTCGTAAGGCTGACTTTATGAAATTAAACAAGTTAATTTTGGAATTTGATTGGTCTGATTTACTGGCATGCGAGGATATAAACATCGCATTACAAAAATTATATTACACTTTGAACATATTTTTCGACGCTTGCGTGCCGTGGAAATATCCGTCCGCTTCAACGAATCCGCCTTGGTATTCAAGGCACCTTATAAATTTAAAGAATAGTATGAGTAGACTTTTAAACAAACATAGATTATCTGGCTGTACAGTTAGTTATTCAAGATACTTAGTAGCTCGGTCCAATTTCACCGTGCATAACGCAGAATGTTATAGGAGTTATATTCGCCGCTGCAGGATTCAGTTTACTCATGATCCGAAGCAGTTTTATAACTTTGTAAACACTAAGCGTAAACATGTATCTTTTCCCCCACTGCTTACGTTTGAGAACTCTTATTCGAACACCGATCAGGCAATGGCCGATCTCTTTGCACAGTTTTTTCAAACTACCTATTCACCTAGCAGCAGTTTAGCTCAGCCTTACACTTATAATATCCAATCAGCCAACCTTATATTTTGCCCATCTTTCGATCAAAGTGGTGTGTTATCGGATCTTCTTAAGGTTAAGCCCGTGTATTCGCCAGGCCCTGATGGAGTACCAGGCTGTGTTCTGAAGTACTGCGCCGAGGCACTGTGCAAACCGCTTGTTAAACTCTTTAATCTATCGCTGGAAACTTCGATCTTTCCCTTTATGTGGAAGGAATCCTTCATTATTCCGCTGCATAAAAAAGGGAAAAAATCCGACGCTGCTAATTATAGAGGCATCTCTAAATTGTCAGCAATTCCAAAGCTTTTTGAAAAACTTATCACTCCACATTTGCAACACCTATGTAGTTCAATAATAACCCCGTGCCAGCATGGCTTCATGAAGCGCCGCTCCACCACTACCAACTTATTGGAGCTAACATCTTTTATCACGGATGGCTTCCGGAATGGCTTACAAACAGACGTCATATACACTGACTTCAGTAAAGCATTTGACTCTGTTAACCATTCGCTTCTTATAAGTAAACTCAGTCTTTTGGGATTCCCAACTGATCTTATGTGGATTTCGAGCTACTTATCAAAGAGAACCCAACGTATTTTCTTTAAAGATGTTACCTCGCGTGTAGTCCGCGCCACATCGGGGTGCCCCAAGGAAGCCATCTTGGACCCCTACTTTTTACTCTGTTTATTAACGACTTGCCCCTTGCCTTAACTAATTCACTTGTACTTATGTACGCTGATGACGTTAAGCTATGCCTTCAGTATAAATTCACTAGCGCCCAGTCTAGACTTCAATCCGATTTGGATAAACTTCAAAATTGGTGTTTAGCAAATAACCTAAAGCTTAATGGATCGAAATGTAAACTTATGTCTTTTTACCGATCTAGTCCCCACCAGGCTATGTACTTTCTCTATGGGAACGCCTTAGAACGATTAACTCAGGTTAACGATCTAGGTGTCCTATTAGATTTGAAACTTAAATTTACCGACCATGTATCTACCATGATTAATAAAGCTATGGGTGTGCTTGGTTTTATTAAAAGATGGTCAAAAGAATTTAATGACCCGTACATAACTAAAACGTTATACACATCACTGGTCCGTCGATTCTTGAGTATGGATCGTGTGTCTGGAGTC
This sequence comes from Drosophila ananassae, assembly GCF_017639315.1. Taxonomy (NCBI): domain Eukaryota; kingdom Metazoa; phylum Arthropoda; class Insecta; order Diptera; family Drosophilidae; genus Drosophila; species Drosophila ananassae. The sequence goes on from NW_025319131.1 coordinate 23,939, forward strand.
CTCAATATGGAGTACACCAAGATCACATTGAATCTGTACAAAAAAATTTCCTTACTTTTGCTCTTAGGGGACTTAATTGGGATGCAAATCTTTACCTCCCCTCTTATCATAATAGACTTTTACTAATCAACTTACCAACATTAACAAATCGTAGAACGATGCTGGGTGTCATGTTTCTATATAATCTTATTTATGGAAATATAGACAGCCAGCATTTACTAAACTTTCGTCCTCTACTCCTCAGCCATTGTAGTTCGACATATGCCCAACACGATCCGTTCAGGGTATTATGTTCGGACTACAATGGTCTCTACCACATCTTATCACTTTGCTCTACTAACAATCTTAAATCGCTTATATTAACCGCCTTATCTATGCAACACTCTTTCTCGTAATATCTTTCTCCTAATCCTCGCTTATCTATCTCGGATCTATTCCCGCGATTCGAGCCGTACGTTACGCGGCAGCGTCCCTCGGTCGGTTGGACGGGAGGTGGGCTGTACGTATGCAGTGGGAACCGCGCAAAAAAAAAAAAAAAAAAAAAAAAAGTACATAGCCTGGTGAGGACTAGATCGGTAAAAGGACATGAGTTTACATTTCGATCCACTAAGGATTATTTGCTAAACACCAATTTTGAAGATTATCCAAATCGGATTGAAGTCTAGACTGTGCACTAGTGAATTTATACTGAAGGCATAGCTTGACGTCATCAGCGTATATAAGTACAAGTGAATTAGTTAAGGCAATGGGCAAGTCATTAACAAACAGTGTAAAAAGTAGGGGTCCAAGATGGCTTCCTTGGGGCACCCCAGATGTGGCGCGGACTAATCGCAAGGTAACATATTTAAAGAAAACACGTTGGGTTCTCCCTGGTAAGTAGCTGGAAATCCAGATAAGAAGATCAGTTGGGAATCCCAAAAGACTGAGTTTACTTATAAGAAGCGAATGGTTAACCGAGTCAAATGCTTTACTGAAGTCAGTGTAAATGATGTCTGTTTGTAAGCCATTCTGGAACCCATCCGTGATAAAAGATGTTAGCTCCAATAAGTTGGTAGTGGTGGAGCCGCGCTTCATGAAGCCATGCTGGCACGGAGTTATTATTGTACTACATAGGTGTTGCAAATGTGGAGTGATAAGTTTTTCAAAAGGCTTTGTAATTGCTGACACTTTGGAGATGATTTGATGAGATGAGATAATATGCAGCGTCGGATTTTTTTCCCTTTTCTATGCAGCGGAATAATAAAGGATTCCTTCCACATAAGGGGAAAGATCGAAGTTTCCAGCGATAGTTTAAAGAGTTTAACGATCGGTTTGCACAGAGCCTCGGCGCAGTTCTTCAGAACACAGCCTGATACTCCATCAGGTCCTGGATATCAGATCCATCAGATCACTTTGATCGAAAGATGGGCAAAATATAAGGCTGGCTGATTGGATATTATAAGTGTAAGGCTGAGCTGAACTGCTGCTAGGTGAATAGGTAGTTTGAAAAAACTGCAAAAAGATCGGCCATTGCCTGATTAGAGTTCGCATAAGAGTTCGCAAACGTAAGCAGTGGGGGATAAGATACTACGCTTAGTTTTTACAAAGTTATAAAATGGCTTCGGATCCTGAGTAAACTGAATCCTGCAGCGGTGAATATAACTCCTATAATATTCTGCGTTATGAACGGTGAAATTGAGCCGAGCTACTAATTATCTTGAATAACTAACAGTACAGCCAGATAATCTATGTTTATTTAAAAGTCTACTCATACTTTTCTTTAAGATTATAAGGTGCCTTGTATACCAAGGCGGCTTCGTTGAAGCGGATGGATATTTCCATAATAAAATGTGTAATAAAATTTTTGTAATGCGATGTTTATATCCTAAACCAGACCAATCTAATTCCGAAATTAACTTCTTTAATTTCATAAAGTTAGACTTGCAAAAGAAACGAACTTTATAAGATTTAAGTGTAGATTTAAGGTCAATTAAGCAACTGTTTTCGATTGAAACCTCAAGAGTGGTATGATATGGATCCTCAAGGTTAGAAAGGGGCAAAGTTCAGGAAAAAGTAATTCCATCAGGATCAGAAACGAAACATAAGTTCAACAGCCGACCTAAAGAATTTCTAACGTGGTTAATTTGCCCGAGTGACATGTCGAACATGCCCGCAGGGAAGTCGTGATGGAAGTTAAGCTGTAAAGTCGTCAACATTTGACCACATTCTAGTACACAGTTCTAGGATAATAAAGTCACCGCGAGCTATCAGCTGGTCACCATCAGACAGACGATCGAAAACCAAACGAATAGCGGACAAATGTTACCAGTATGTTGGCGGTTCGGACGAAGGTGGTATGTACGAACAGGTAACATACAAAGAGTAATCGGACAAAGTGATTTTGATGCAAAGAAATTCAATGTCACCAAACTCTTGTAGTTTAACCTCTTCAGAAGCGAATTTTGAGTCTACAGAAATTAAGACTCCTCCTCCCACTCGCAGAGTTCTATCACATCTAAAAGTTGTGTCTTGAACATCTGCAAGGGCACGGGTATTTTGAAAGATGATATGTGCCTGGTGTATGAATATTTAAATTTTGTAATATCCACCACCTTTATGTCGACTTTTGTTTTGACTTTGATGTAAGCCAAGATATCAATCTCAGAAGTATCAGGGGCAAACCGGGAAACAAAAATGTGTTTCGATGGTAGGATTATTTGCAAGGGTTTTTTTACCGCCGTAACTAATACTGTGGCATCAGTATGTACCGGGGGTCCGGACGTATCGGGGGATGATTACCCTGTTTGGTGACTGTTACGGGGGTTTGAATTAATGGGTCTGGGATCACTTAAAGCGATGCCACAGAGGTCCGGCCCTTTGGGGTGGCCAGAGATATAAGCGGCGGCAAAGTCGTCGGCCGCTTATATATCATTAGATATATTTCTCATCGCCTAGCTTGTCTATTGCGATGTAGCGGGTCGAATTTACACAAGTTCCAAACTGAGCTGTTCTTGCACTCCTGCACCGTCCTATCTATGCTATCTTATACTAGATTTTATCAACAACTCCAAATTAAATTCAACAAATATCCATTTCTTTTTAATATCTATATCTAATCGATTTACAAATCAATATATTATCTCTACAGTAGGCCTTGAACTCATAGTAATAATAATTTCTCTAACAAAGCAAAACATGTCGGTCATATTAAATGCCAGTGTTGATACAAAAATCGCGGTGGAATATCAGACTATTTCTTCAAAACAAAGCCATTTAGCAGAAGAACAGTCAGAGCGTTTGCACAAATGCATTTCGAAAGAGCAACTGGAAAAGCTTCGTGAGGTATTTCTTAATGCTCCTGAGAGGCAAGTTGGTATTTGATGATCTACGAGTTATGCTTTAAGATCTTGATATCACCTTTAACTATGTACACCCGTCTTTTTATACCCTTGCAGAGGGTATTATAATTTTGGTCAAAAGTGTGCAACGCAGTGAAGGAGACATCTCCAAACCTACCTAATGTATATATATTCTTGATCAGGATCACCTCCAGAGTCAATATAAGCATGTCCGTCTGTCTGTCTATCTGTCTGTTGGTTTCTACGCAATCTAGTCTCTCAGTCTACTCTCAGCTATTTAAAGTTCCAACTTTGCACACATCTTTTCCTTGCAGGTAGTATATAAGTCGGAACGGCCGGGATCGGCTGACTATATCCTATAGCTTTCACAGAACGATCGAATTGGCGTAGCCAATACGAACAGCATCATCGGAAAGCAGTAAGTTTTTTTTTGTATTCGAAATAAATGTTACCGTTAGATTCTTCTAAACCAAAGTCCAGAGCAAACGCTCGTTGCATCACACACAGTGTAATTTCGTTAACCGCGATTTTTACAGTATATATCAATTTGAAAGGTGAAAATATATAGGTACCAAGTAAATTTATAAAATGGCATAGTTACCGTATCTTTAAAATAAGCATTCAAAGTGGACATCTCCACCGCCGGAGAGTTTGGCCGCAAAAATTTATTGAATTTGTTTATCTTTTCTTTATCTATTGGCGTCGCCCGATCTCGTGTATTCTATTGGCCACCTGCATCTGCCGCTCTCTCGCAGAATCTCTCGGTCGCTCCTCTGCATTGGCTCTGCGTTGGCCGCTCTCCCGCGACTATAATTCTAATTCGGTCGTCAACCCTACGCTGTCATATACATATGTCATATGTTCTATGTATAAACCAAATCATTTAAATAAATTTTAATCATACATAGAAATCTGAAGGTCCTTGTTTTTTATTAAAGCCTAGATTTTGAACATTAAATAAAGCTCCCGAAAACGCTCGGTAACTGAACACATATGCTTTGTTGCTTCTATGATTTATCCCATACAATTTTTTTTATCCCATACAAAGTACTACTTTAGTCCTGAAATGGAATCAACCTTCATCGGCTGTACTGCGACCCTGGGAATGCAATGAAAAAATCCAAGGTTTAAAATCACTAGCTGAGCGCAAAGCCTATATAATATCACATATAAAATCGATAATTAAGAGTTTGGATGGGCGGATCTTCAGACCAGCTTATTTCATTACTTGTGCGCTTGAATTTCAAATAATTTGTTTTGTTACACAGGCCAACTGCAAAAAATCTACACGCATAATTTCACCTGCTACATTATTAGACATAGACCTGCTACATATTGCGTTTTTTTATTAAATTCTTATTTTTCCTTATTTTTCTTATTATTTTTTTATTAAAATATCGATAAGTATGAATCAGTAGATTATATCATGTTTTAATTCTGGATAAAAACAACAAAGTTAACAACAGTTAAAAAACAACAAAGTTATGCTCAATCCAATCGTTCAGTTAAATAGCACATATAGCGTTTAATCGGCCGATCCTTATGGAATTCGGTAGATCGGAGAAGGTCGCACAAAATGGAACGCCTAGAAAGGCCCATCAATGTAGCTTAAAAAACAACAAAGTTATGCCAATTCTGGTCGTTCAGTTACATGGCAGCTATAGGATATAGTCGGCCAATCCTTATGGAATTTGGTAAATCCGATAAGGTGGTCAAAAATGGAATCCGTAAACAGGTCCATCCATCTAGCTTAAATAATAACAAAGTTATGCTAATTCCGATTGTTCAGTTTTATGGCATCTATAGGATATCGTCGGCGGATCCTTACGAAATTTTAAAGATAAGATATCTTGGCCAAAAATAAGATGTGTGGAAAGTCGCATCCATCTAGTGTAAAAAAGCAAAAAAAAAGGTGTGCCACCTCGTAGCGATCCTTATGAAATTTGGCAGATCCGATTAGGGTGCCCAAAATGGAACTATTACTTTTTATTAAAAATAAACTGTATTAATAGGGTGGATACAAAGATCTGGTAACATTTATGAGTTGTGAATATTGAGATGGTTTTCTGAAAAGTGAAGCTTCTTGTGGCGAGTCCGAATGGTTTTTAGATACAATGGCCGATGTATTTACTTGTTTATATTTTAAATTGTGTCGGTTGACTTGCCTCAGTACTCCCCCCTAGACTTCATGGTGTAAAGCAAGCAGAGAGTCAATTGTAAGCCGGGGTCTTGGAGGTGAGGTTGTTTTCAGTGATCCTCCATGAGCCTGTAGATCTTGCCCTTTATCTGGTGGTCCCAGGGTTGAGCTTTTGTCAGTCGGGTCATTATTACGAAGGCGGGATTGTTTTTGTGTTTGTCGTTCCTCTCGATGACTTCAAATGGACCTTCGAAGTGCGGCTTTGCACATGATGTCAGCCAGCAATACCAGCGTTCGAAGATTCAGTTTGCTTGATGGTATGGGGCGAATAAGGGCAGATGCACCGGTATCGACTTGCATGTCTTCCGATGATTTCTGGCCACCTCGTGCACCGATCTATGGTGGGTAAGGCAGTATCTGTATGGCCCCGATTGTGGTAGTGGTCCAATAAAATCCAGATTGATGTTCTTGAGTCGTTGGTTGGGTAGTGTGAAGTGTTGAAGAGGTGAACGAACGTGACGGGAGATTTTTTATCTTTGGCAAAGAATGCAGTGTTTTACGAACTCGGATATTTCTTTGTGCATGGAGGGCCAAACGCATCGTTGTTTTAAAAGTTTTCTAGTTGCCTTAACTCTACTCTGTAGAGTGATGATTTTGTTTCTAAGTGGCTGTGGTATGAAAGGCCGTACGGAAAGCCTATCTGCGGTTGATTTTTCGTCTCCTGGTATGTGTGTTATGGATGTGGTGATTTCATTGGTTGCAATTCCGAGTTGATGACTTGAATTAGAACCCATTCCACTAGCGACAGGTTGGCGTTCGGTGCAAAATGTGGCAATAGCTAATGAATTGTGCCAAGGAATTTTTGCAATGGTTGAAATTTTCGATCGTTTCTGTTGTCCAGTTGATTGGGTGAAATCGTTTTTTTTTGTTCCTTGGTATTACCTGTACCAGTTGAGCTTGATGTCGAATAGCAATAAGGAGGAATCGTCTATAAAAGTTTATCATTGCGAGAAATCTTAGTAATTCTTTGGTCACCATGGGTAAGAGGAAATTTGTAATGTCTTTTACCTAGGTCTGTAATGGATTAATAACCTGGAGGTTAATTTGATGTTCTACGAACTCAAGAACTTCCGAAACTACATTTGCTGGAATTTATCCCATTGAGAGTGTACTCTTACCGTTTCTCGAAAATTTGGCGCAGGTGTGTTCAAAAAGTAAGGTGACTTTGTATTATCAAGAAAAACTATTATTTTATTTATTAATTAATACTTATGATGTCCGCTTCAAAGTAATCCCCCTCAGATACAATACACTTATGCCAACGGTTTTTCCAATCCTCCAAGCACTTCCCATAAGCATTTTTCGGTATAGCCTTGAGCTCTTCCAGCGTTGCTGTCTTTATCTCTTCAATCGTTGCAAATCTCCGTCTTTTCATAGGTCTCTTTAGTTTCATTAGCAAGAGCCACATTCTGAACGTTTCCTTCGTATTGCTTCTCGCAAACGGCGCATAACTTCCAGATAATACTGTTTATTGACCGTACGACCATATGGTAAGAACTCCTGATGCACCGCGCCATGGTAATCGAAGAAAACAGTGATCACAACTTTGACATTTGATCGAACTTGGCGTCCTTTTTTCGGTCTTTCGGCTCACTTGGGCTCTTCCATTGAGACGATTGGGCTTTGGTTTCGATATCAGAACCATATACCAATGGTTTGTCACCAGTTATAACCCTTTTGGGTAAATCTGCTTCAACAGCTCTTGAGCGATGCTCATGCGACGGTTCTTTTGCGACGGTTCAAAACAACATGAAACGTCCCCAATAAAGGGGATTCACTTGAAACCTCCCGCGTCATGGAGTTAGCAGTGTAAAACCCCCCATCTAATGGCGGAACCAAATTTTGCACCAACAACAAGCAGTGCTGCAACTTCTGCAACCACAGCGACATACACTGCAAATCAAAATACCGCGACATCAACGATTACAGCGAGTACAAAAAGTAAAACTTCGGAAAGTGCCAAAATGGCTTCGGCAATACAGGCTGGATTGGATCGCTACATCCAATTTAAGCGCAAGCTCAGGCTGCTGAGTAATCCGGCATGCAATAAAACAAAAATTAACCGCAGGAAGATCCAATAGTAAAAGATTTGCCCTACTGGCGGAGGTTAACGAAAACCAACCAGAGCCAGACACCGCAAAAAAACCCAAGCCTCCTCCAATTTATATCAGGGAGAAAAACTCGAGTGCCCTGGTCAACCGAATTGCGGCGTTGATCGGGCAGGCAGACAAGGGCAGTACCACGAAGAAATGTGCAAACTACGAAGGCAACCACACGGCAAACTATAGAGGATGTATGGTGTACAAGGAGTTGAAGAGTCGCATGCGTCAAGCGACCGCAGCGCGCAATCAGAACCCACAGAATGTGTACATTGCATCAAAAACTACGCCAGACGTCTTCTTTCGGTCCCCTAAATACCACCAACGAATCTCCTATGCCGATGCTCTATGATCTGAAATGGTAAATCCAAATCAGCCTAACTCACACAGCGCTCAACAGGCCAACGGACAAACGGAAACCATGATGCTTACCCTCCAACAAAGTATGATGGAGCTTATGTCATTCATGAAAACGACCATGTAAACACTTGTTCAAAACCAGAACATCGTAATACAGCTGCTCGTTGCACAACAGTCTAAATAATCTATGCAGACTCTACGAATATCAATGTGGAACGCCAATGGTGTCTCACGGCATAAACTAGAATTGTCACGATTCTTGATCGATAACCATATTGACGTTATACTACTGGTGGAAACGCAGCTTACAAGCAAATACAACTTTCAAATAAAAGGCTATACAATCTACCGCACAGATCATCCAGATGGGAAAGCCCACGGCGGAACTGGAGTCCTAATCAGAGAACGTTTAAAACACCATTTTCACAAAAAGTTTGAAACAAACTTCTTGCAGACCACATCGATACAAATTCAGTCAAGAAATGGAAGCCTTTCAATCGCTGCCGTTTACTGCCCTCCTCGTTTCTCGATCTCGGAAGGACAATTTATGGACTTCTACAATTCACTTGGGGATCGTTTTATAGCCCCAGGAGACCACAATGCTAAACACACGCACTGGGGATCACGTCTAGTGACTCCCAGAGGAAGGGAATTGTACAATGCAATTATAAATGTAAGAAATAAACTGGACTATGTTTCCCCTGGAAGTCCCACATACTGACCAACCGACCCACGCAAGCTCCCAGACCTTATTGATTTTGCGATGACAAAAAACCTACCTTGCAATCTAATAAGTGCCAAAGCATACATTGCAAATTATTGAGTGTTGTGTATGAGGATTATTTACTGATTTCAACTGAAGCGAGCTGGTGTTGCAATTGAGTAGTTTTTGGAGCTTTGGGCAGCGTATTTGCGCATCGCTTATTTCATTAAAATTAATGTCTCCGATCTCTTCGATGCGGGAAAGCCTATCTGCGGTTGATTTTTCGTCTCCTGGTATGTGTGTTATGGATGTGGTGATTTCATTGGTTGCAATTCCGAGTTGATGACTTGAAGTAGAACCCATTCCACTAGCGACAGGTTGGCGTTCGGTGCAGAATGTGGCAATAGCTAAGAAATTGTGCCAAGGAATTTTTGCAATTGTTGAAATTTTCGATCGTTTCTGTTGTCCAGTTGATTGGGATGGAATCGTTTTTTTATTACCTGGTATTACCTGTACCAGTTGAGCTTGTTGTCGAATAGCATTAGGGAGGAATCGTCTATAAAAGTTGATCATTGCGAGAAATCTTAGTAATTCTTTGGTCACCATGGGTAAGAGGAAATTTGTAATGTCTTTTACCTAGGTCTGTAATTGACTAATACCTGGAGGTTAATTTAATGTTCTACGAACTCAAGAACTTCCGAAACTACATTTGCTGGAATTTATCCCATTGAGAGTGTACTCTTACCGTTTCTCGAAAATTTGGCGCAGGTGTGTTCAAAAAGTAAGGTGACTTTGTATGTATTATCAAGAAAAACTATTATTTTATTTATCAATACTTATGTTGTCCGCTTCAAAGTAATCCCCCTCAGATACAATACACTTATGCCAACGGTTTTTCCAATCCTCAAAGCACTTCCCATAAGCACTTTTCGGTATAGCCTTGAGCTCTTCCAGCGTTGCTGTCTTTATCTCTTCAATCGTTGCAAATCTCCGTCTTTTCATAGGTCTCTTTAGTTTTAAGAACAAGAAAAAGTCACATGGGGCCAAATCCAGTGAAAATGGTGGTTGAGGCATTATTGTGGTATTGTATTTGGCCAAATAATTCGTCACAAGCAAAGATGAGTGAGCAGGGGTATTATCGTGATGCAAAACAAGCACACAATTCTGGACGTTTCCTTCGTCTTGCTTCTCGCAAACGGCGCATAACTTCCAGATAATACTGTTTATTGACCGTAAGACCATATGGTAAGAACTCCTGATGCACCGCGCCATGGTATTCGAAGAAAACAGTGTTCACAACTTTGACATTTGATCGAACTTGGAGTCCTTTTTTCGGTTCACTTTCGGCTCACTTGGGTTCTTCCAGTGAGACGATTGGGCTTTGGTTTCGATATCAGAACCATATACCAATGGTTTGTCACCAGTTATAACCCTTTTGGGTAAATCTGCTTCAACAGCTCTTGAGCGATGCTCATGCGACGGTTCTTTTGGGACGGTTCAAAACAACTTGAAACCTCCCCAAAAAAGGGGATTCACTTCCCGCGTCATGGAGTTAGCAGTGTAAAACCCCCCTCCAATGGCGGAACCAAATTTTGCACCAACAACAAGCAGTGCTGCAACTTCTGCAACCACAGCGACATACACTGCAAATCAAAAAGCCGCGACATCAACGATTCCAGCGAGTACAAAAAGTACAACTTCGGAAAGTGCCAAAATGGCTCCGGCAATACAGGCTGGATTGGATCGCTACATTGTAGTATCCAGTTAGTAAGAGCAAGTATTCGTACGCTGCTGTTCCCTTTCGCTTTACCACATCGTTAAAGAAAAACTGGTAGCGAAGGGGCTTACTGTCGGTATTCACCCTGGGATCGACGGATCGTCTTTACCCACGGTGCGTAGGAGGTATCGGGGGCGTGCACTTCTTGCGTTGCTCGGTTTTAAGCTCGTCGGAACGGCTTCCTACATAGCACCACTCTACTCTAATAATTATTTAAGTGCACTTCACTGTTCGTTAATGATCGGGCAAATATTTGAATTAAGACCTGTTGGAAACGGACGGACACGAGTTGTAATGAGGATCAGGAAAACTTTCGCTTGATCGGGGTGGCTGAGATGTTGTACGCTCCCCTGGTCTTTACCCTCCCTACCTTGATACCTCGATGTGAATCTGCTTGGTATCCCTAGAGTAATGTACTCTACAGACTCAAACGACTTCGGAGTTTCCTGAAAACTGCATCACCATAAGCCCCAGACCCAGATAATACTCTTCTATTTCATTATAATATACATTATCTTTACTAAATTAAATCAAAATACACTTCATACGCCTTTGCGCCATATCAAAATAAAGAAAACTCAAAAGAAACTGAGAAAATCAAAATTAAAGAACAAAAGAAATAATACTACAAATTCTTCTTACTTTAATTTAGCCTATCTGTCATATGTACCAATTGTCACCGCATTCACTAACATATGTTATATTTATATATATATAGATAGATATATATTCACTTTTTTACGGACTTACGCTCGTCTCCGGCGATGCAGGTTCGTTGGGCCCATCGAAGATACAGATTTCTGTAAAATGGTGCTTCTATCGTCGCAAGTGAAAGCTGGTGGCGGTTGTGTGGTGCTGTGCAGTTACATTTAAACTACATAAAAATAGAAATTACCCTAAATCTTAAATCTAATTTTAATTGATCTAACGCTTTGATACTTCTCATCCTAGTTCGTGATTGCTTTTCTCGGATTCTTATGCTGAATTCGGATCGCTGCGGGGGGGTGCGGAGTGCGGAAGTTAGGACCGACGGATCTGCGAGATCACGTGGTTGTGAGTTCATGCCGCACTGGCACAAGGATGAGTGAGACCCAAATTTGGCTGCTGTGGAAACTGCTGCTTTAGACTACTCTGCCTATGGCTCTGTTACGTCATCAGTTTAACGCGACCTCTTACACTCGATCTTTTTCCACTCCTTTTTTCCTCACTTGCTTCCTTTCCGACCGGTTGCCTTTGTTTTTGCCAGTGGCAACTGCCACATTGATGAAAAGCGCGAACGCGCTACGCGACGTGCGCGAGGCTAACCGGCCGGTGGAGATCGCAATACAGGTTGCTTTCCCACTGTAATACAAATTCTCTCACTGATCTGTTCACTATCTATCCACTATATTTACCTTTCAGCAATCTTAGTATTCTTAACTGTTGCAAGAGATGTTCCCAATACTGATGTTCGAGATGTTGGAAATTTTATAAATTCCAAAGCTGTTTTAGCACGTGGTTGCTGCCTTTTTTTCAATTTACGCAGGTCAGTTTTTCACGTCTGGTACTCTCTCTATCGCAAATTCAAATGAACGACCTGCCAATAAGCTAACTTCGTTGCTACGCAACCGAGAAAATCTCCAAAACTTCCAATAACGGGACAATTCCTGATCTCCTTTTCCATATGTCTCTCAGCGCTTTCGCATAAGTATGCCAGAAAGAGATCGTACCGTGTGCCAGAGCGGGACGATTATATTGCCGTTTTCGTCTCTATGCTCCGCACCCTACGCTTCCACATCCACGAAATAAAGGTGCCAACCAAGACTGAAGAGCACTTCCAAATATTGGACAATGATCGGGTAAGATATTACACGTACCAGCTGAAAAGCAGCAAGGGCGCAACGGTAGTAAAGGGAATGTTATGATGTTACCGCCGCGGAAATAAAAACCGCCCTTAAAGAAAAGGGCTTCGCCGCCAAGAACTTTATTAACATTCTAAATAAAGATAAAAAGCCACAACCACTCTTCAAGGTCGACCTCGAGCCAGGAAGCAGGTCGCTAAAGAAAAACGAAGTCCACCCAATCTACAAGCTGCAATATCTTTTGCATCGGAAAATCAGAGTTGAAGAGCCACATAAACGCAACGGTCCAGTGCAATGCACTAACTGCCAAGAGTATGGACACACTAGGTCATACTGCACACTTCGGGCTGTCTGTGTAGTCTACGGGGACGCCCACAACTCCACTTACTGCACTACAAACAAGGGCAGTACCGCGAAGAAATGTGGATACTACGGAGGCAACTATATAGGATGTATGGTGTACAAGGATTTGAAGAGTCGCATGCGTCAAGCGGCCACAACGCGTAACCAAAATCCACTGAATGTGACGTGGCTACATTCAGTGGCTACGCCAGACGTCTTCTTCGCCAAAGCTGCGAGGTCCTTATTCGTTCCCCTAAACACCACCAACGGCTTCTCCTATGCCGATGCACTACGATCTGGAATGGAAAATCCAAATCAGCCTAACTCACACAGCGCTCAACAGGCCCCGGAACAGCCACATAGCAAAACGGAAACTATGATGCTTACCCTCCAACAAAGTATGATGGAGCTTATGTCATTCATGCAAACGACCACACAAACACTTGTTCAAAACCAGAATATAGTAACACAGCTGCTCGTTGCACAACAGTCTAAATAATCTATGCAGACTCTACGATGGCATAAACTAGAATTGTCAAGATTCTTGATCGATAACCATATTGACGTTGTGCTATTGGTGGAAACGCATCTTACAAGCAAATAAAGCTTTCAAATAAGAGGCTATACAATCAACCGCACAGATCATCCAGATGGGAAAGCCCACGGCGGAACTGTAGGTCGTTTAACGTTTAAAACACCATTTTCAAAAAGGTTTGATACAAACAGGCCACATCGATACAAATTCAGGCAAGAAACGGAACCCTTTCAATCGCTGCCGTTTACGGCCCTCCTCGATTCTCAATCTCGGAAGGACCATTTATGGACTTCTACAATTCACTTGGGGATCCTTTTATACCCGCAGGAGACTACAACGCCAAACACACGCACTGGGGATCACGTCTAGTAACTCCCAGACGAAGGCAATTGTACAAATCAATTATAAATCTGAGTAATAAACTGGAGTATGTTTCCCCTGGAAGTCCCCCTGGAAGTGGCCAGTAGGCCAACGGATCCACGCAAGCTCCCAGACCTTATTGATTTTGCGGTGACAAAAACATACCTTGCAATCTAATAAGTACCAAAGCAGTCCCGGACTTATCATCAGTGCTCTTAACGCTTCTTTAAAGCCCAAAAATAACAGATCACCTCCTCAGACTGACATCGCCAAAAACGAACTGGCTTAAATACAAAAAGTACGTGAGTGCCCAAATTGAACTCGACCCGGCATCGATTACACTACGAGCGCCCTGGAAGAAGAACTCGTTGCGGCAGCCAAAATCTCTACTATTCACGGGAAGGAAGTAGACCAAAACGAATACCACAAATCTAATCAGCAAATCGAACAGCTCGTGCGAGAAAAGAGGCGCACGCGTCGTGATTGGCAAAACAGCAGATCACCAGCCTCAAAGCAACGCTTTAAGGAAGCAACACGATCACTCGACCAGGCTCTTCACCAACAGGAAGAAAATGCGCAGCTGAGGTACATCCAGAATCTTTCCCCAACAAGCCAGAATCTCAGAGCCCCAATCGAAACGACCATCCCAATAAGAAACTCTTCAGGATGCTGGGCTCGCAGCGACGAAGACCGAGCTGAAACATTCGCTACACACCTCAAAAGTGTCTTCCAGCCTAACCCTGCCTCAAATTCATTCCTTCTGCCAGTTATTCAGCCAGAAGCTACCCCTCAGTCAACTGCACTTTCATTCCGGCCGAACGAAATCGAAAAAGTCATAAGAGGGGTAACCAAAAAAGGCTCCAAGTCGTGATTTACTGACGCCAAACATGCTGATCGAACTTCCAAAATGCGCTATAGAGGTCGTCTGCAAACTATTTAATGGTATCTGTTCGTCCGTAGAGCGTTATGCGGCAACTACGTCAAACTTGAACTCACGGGAGTATCGGTAGGTCCCGGAGTCGTAGTCAAAGACCGTAAATAGTCTTGACTAAATTTACCTGGATTCTGCAGGGGACTGTTCGGGTTGGCCAGACGCTTGCGGTGATCAGGCTGGAGTTGATGTGCTTGAAGTCCTGGGGTGGTTTTCCTCAAGTACCGGTGGTATGGTGGTTCGGCTGATTCCTTATCGGCCGGTCCTACTGGCGGTCCGTTTCACGGGAGCAACACTCGAAGTAGGTTAGATAGCCCGAGGTCTGCTGGTGGTCCGTTTCACGGGAGCAACACTTGGAGTAGTTAGGTAACGCGGGGTCTAGTGGCGGTCCGTTTCACGGGAGCAACACTCGAAGAAGACTGGTATGCCGCGGGATCAACTCGTGGTCCGTTTCACGGGAGCAACACGCGAAGTAATGAGGTGACGCGGGGTCTATTTGTGGTCCGTTTCACGGGAGCAAAACTAGAAGTAGACTGGTATGCCGCGGATTCTTCTTGTGAACCGTTTTACACAGGATCACTCGAAGTAGGTTGATTTTAAGTGCCGTGGTTCAGACACTGAGTAACGAGACGGTTAACTCTGATTTCGGAACTATCTTTATTTCAGAAGAACAACTCTTATATAAGATGCTAAATTGAAAAGTCAATGTTATGGACGTGATAAACCTAATGTTAATGCCAGGGTCACCCACCTCTGAGTCTGCTGACTCAGATTGTTTGTTTTTGCTTGCATCGGTCAGTCGGCCATTCTTCCCGCTGATATGCTGATTCTGCTTCTGGCGCCGTCTAATAGTGCTGGGTTAATAGGTTGGATATAGTTTTATGCTTATTACTAATTATTTATAAGTGAGAAAATCGGTTAGTGGGTTTGTATATTGCGACATGCTGATGCATATTGATTGGATCAAATTACTAAGTGTGCATATAGGGTAGTAGGTCTTGGCACTAGGTGCCAACAGTATCATTAATCTTGGCTCTTTCCCAAAAAAGTGGAAGAAATCCATCATTATAATGATACCGAAGACTGGAAAAGACCACACAACACCGTCATCGTACAGACCAATAAGCCTTCCATCTTGTTTGTCTAAATTGTTCGAAATATGCTCGCTAACTCGATTAATACCACATCTGGAAGCTTGCAAAATTATCCCGGCACACCAATTTGGCTCCGAAGAAACCACGGAACCATCGAGCAAGAGAACAGAATAACATCCGAAATACGCTCAGCCTTCGAACAGCGAGAATACTGTAGTGCTATTTAGCTCGTCGTATCTCAAGCTTTTGACCGAGTTTGGCTTAATGGACTCATGCACAAAATTAAAACGTATTTGCCAACATACACCCACAAGCTACTGGAATCATACCTCTACAATAGGGTATTCTCAGTGAGATGCAACGCAGCTACTTCGGGCGACTACAACATCGTAGCTGGAGTTCCACAAGGAAGCGCACTCGGCCCGTGTTTATATGTTTTGTATACTGCGGATATTCCCACAAACGCCCAACTCACAACGTCAAGGTTCGCCGACGATACCGCTATCCTTAGTCGCCGACTGGCTAATCATCTAAAAGTAGTGGAAAGGTGGCTGTCCGATTGGCGCATTAAAATAATCGAACAAAAGTGTAAACATGTAACGTTTATTTTTAACGCAGATCCCACAAGCTAACGAAGTAACATACCTTGGCATGCACCTTGATAGACGACTAACCTGGCGTAAGCACATCAAATGCAAGAAAGTGCACCTAAAACTGAAAGCCAGCGGCCTCCACTGGATCATAAACTCACGATCGCCACTGAGCCTGGACTACAAGCTACTACTACTCTACAATTCTGTCCTTTAGCCAATCTGGACGTATGGCATCTGTGGGGGAACGCGATGTCTACGTTGCTGAGACATCATACAGCGCGCACAACGAAAAATCTCGAGAACTATCACTGGTGCATCTTGGTATGTTCGCAACGAAAACATCCACTGGGATCTGGCATCCTCGCAGTGAAAGACGAAATTCAGAAGCAAAAAGAGTCCTACAAAGAAAAACTGTCTTCGCACCCAAATCCCCTCGCTCAGGGATTGACTCGGGTTTCTAGCAGATCCCGCATGCGACGCAACGACCTTCCAACCCAGCAATCGATTTTTAGGGCCGTCTAACTCTGTATCAGTCAACCTGACTGTTAGTTAAGTTAAAACACGAAAGCAAAGCTAACTTTGGGCGGAGCCGAAGTTGATATACCCTTGCAGTTAAGGTTGTGCCATTTCCGATCGTTCAGTCATATGGCTGCTATAGGATATAGTTGGCCAATCCTGATGAAATTTGGCAGAACAAATTAGATTGCCCAAAATGGAATCCGTACAAAGTCCCATCATTCTAGCTTAAAAGACACCAAAGTCATGCCAATTCCAATCGTTCAATTATATGGCAGCTACATGATATAGTCGGCCGATCCTTATGAAATTCGGCAATTCAGTTTTTTTTTTCAAAAATGGAATCTGTACCAAGTTCCATCCTTCAAACTTAAAAAACAACAAAGTTATGCCAATTCCGATCGTTCTATGACAGATATAGGATATAGTCGGCCGAAAATTTTGTACATAAGATATTTGGGCCAAATATAACATGTGTGGAAAGTCCCAACCCTCTAACTTGAAAAACACCAAAGTTATGGCATTTCCGATCAATCAGTTATATGGCAGCTATAGAATATAGTCGACCGATCCCGGCCGTTCCGACTTATTTACTGCCTGCAAACAAAAGAAGGATGTGTTCAAAGTTGCAACTTTATAGCTCTAAAACTGGGAGACTAGTTTGCGTAGAAACAGACAGATGGACAGACGGACAGAAGGTCAGACGGACAGACGTACATGCTTATATCGACTCACGAGGTGATCCTAATCAAGAATATATATACTTTAATGGGGTCGAAGATGTCTCTTTCGCTGCGTTGCACACTTTTGACCAAAATTATAATACCCTCTGCAAGGGTATAAATATAAGATTTGATACACCTCTTGGTAGTCTACTAAAGAGAAGATTCAACAAATAAAAGCAACGTATTACAAAAAAAAACAAGAAAGGAAAGCTAACTTCGGGCGGAGCCGAAGTTGATATACCCTTGCAGTTCAGTCGCAGTCCGCTAGGTGGCGCCACCCATCTTATTTTATTAGATATATAGCGGATCGTTTATAGTCGGCCGATCCTTATGAAAATTGGCAGATCAGATTGTTTTCCCCAAAATAGAATCTGTACCAAATCCCATCTTTCTAACTTAAAAAACACCAAAGTTATGCCAATTCCGATCGTTCTATGACAGCTATAGGATATAGTCGGCCGATCCTTATGAAATTTTGTACATAAGATGTTTTTGTCAAATATAACATGTGTGGAAAGTCCCAACCCTCTAACTTAAAAAACACCAAAGTTATGGCATTTCCGACCAATCAGTTATATGGCAGCTATAGGATATAGTCGACCGATCCCGGCCGTCCCGGCCTGCAAAGGAAAGAAGGGTGTGTGCAAAGTTTCAACTCGATAGCTTTAAAACTGAGAGACTAGTTTGCGTAGAAACAGACAGACGGACAGACGGACATGCTCATATCGACTCAGTAGGTGATCCTGATCAAGAATATATATACTTTATAGGGTCGGAGATGTCTCCTTCACTGCGTTGCACACTTTTGACCAAAATTATAATACCCTCTGCAAGGGTATAAAAACTTGAAACTTGTTACAGATGTTAGGGAAGAGTGTACCAACATAACAAAACAAAAACATCGATAATCGAAAATATGTAGCCCGTGAAATTTAAAAAGTCACCTTACTTTTGAACACACCTCGTATGCGCGGTTGAGATCGATCTTGAAGAAAATAGTTTTTCAATAGAACACGAGTGTGCAGTCTTGTATGTGTGGTAGTGGATACCGATCCGGTATGCGCATTGAGGGTCGCATAGTCTCCAATAACCAGTAGGTTTTCGTACCAAGTGTAAAGGGTAAGCATATGGGCTTTAAGAAAGTCTGCATACTCCCATGTCCATTAAATACTGGTTTCGAAGTTTCTCTGGTCGCGCGGTGGGGCTCCGTTGGTGTCTAAAGTGTAAGTAAATTGAGTGATGTCCTTAAATCGGATCCAATGATTGGATTATTGATATCCGCAATAAAAAAGTCCGCAGTGTAAGGACGATGTAGTCCCAGGTTGCAGAATAAAATTCTTTGAAAATTGATTTGGAATGATTGATTATAAGAAGAGGCGAAGTTACTTAATCCGTCAAAGCTGCATTTAGTTTTTCTAGGAGTCGTCTGGTCAGTGTTATGACGCGATGTTCTTGATGGGACTACTGTTATTTGTTTTTTGAAAAGGCATATACGTTTTGGGAGTTCAAAACTGCATCGGTTGCTCTTGCCAGTTGTGAAAGTTAGGTCTGAGGTGAGCTTCATATCATGCCGACAATCACCTCGCGCACGAGAGGAGGCAAACATTTAATCCAGTAGCTTCTTACTACTGATTCGTCGATGGTTGCATTTGTTTGCTGCAGTTGGCAGAGTAAGTGGATTGGGGCGGCTGTCACCGAGGTGAATTCCAGTTGCGATTCTGTCCAAACGTACGATTTCCGAGCCAGTAAACTTTGAAAGAATCGCTTTCTTTCATATGGAATAAGGAGCTGTTTCGGGTGGATTGCAGGTAGTTGGGGTCTGCGTAGGCGATGACTGCAACAAGCTTTTCCTGTTCTGTTCGTGTATCAAGTCCTTGTAGTGCGAACCAGCATTTTAACTTCGTGAAGAACATTTCGATGCTTGGGATTGATTGTAGATTAAAGAACAGCATCTTTCCAAATACTGATTGGATCATGGCTGTGCTAGTGAATTGCGCAGTGTCTTACGCGACCGCGAAGTCTTCGTTCTTACAAGACTTTGATGTGATTATTAACTATTACTATTTATTAAAGATAAACTTTATTAATGGGGTAGATACAGAGATCTTATTACATGTATTTGTTGTGAATAATTAGATTATTTTCTGAAGAGTGAAGCTTCTTGTAGCGAGTTGTCATTCTGTCTTTTAATAGTGTCAAGGGTGTTTTTGTGAGAAAACTTTCCATGGCTACATAAATATCTCAGGCCAACAGCAAAAAATCTCCACGAATTTCACCTGCTCCATAACCTTTAAGCTCCCCTGAACCAAAGTCCAGAACAAACATAGGTTCTATCCCCCACAGTTTCTGCGGTACACCTATGAGAAGAATATGATCAAATTTTACCATATATTGAATTATGTAGGCCTTGTAATTGCATTAATTTCAGTACATTTTATTTTTGAAATGTATGTGTACTAACTACAATTATAAAATGGTATCTAGCAGTTACCATATCTTTTGAATACTCATCCAAAGTTGAAATCTCAGATTTTCTACATTAATTATAGAAAACTGTTTTTTCTAGTCTTCTATGATTTTTCAAACATTTTCCTATGGACATACTATGTTTGAATTTTAATTTTATGGAAAACTCGAAATAATTTTATTAAATTTATTATAGGTGGTAAAACAATATACAATGTTCAATTAATCATTTAATCTCATATTTTCAAAAAGTCATGCAATATTGTTTTTTTTTTGTCGTTTTTCTTAAGCGAAGCTTTTAGTTTTCCGATTGAGTGTCAATTTTTTTTGTGACGACTGTCGGAGAATCGACAATTTTGGCCTCTTTTTTCGCGCGGTTCCCACTGCATACACCTCCAACCGACCGAGGGACGCTGCCGCGTAACGTACGGGTCGAATCGCGGGCATACTAAGACATTAAAATTTAAGCGTGTTAGTAAATGCTGCCTGTCTACATTTCCATAAATAAGGAGCGGCCGATCCAAACAATGCCGAATATACAAGTGCATAAAACTAAAAGCTTGCGCAGAAGCTCCACCATAGATCCCAAAACGCATGCGCTACAAAAGAACAATATAGCGCATTATAATCAACATTTCAAAACCATGACCAATCACCAATTAATATTTGAAAAGGGAAATGAATATAGTAATGAATTAGTCCGGTATTTTAATAAAACAATTAATTAAATACTGTAAAAAGACGGAACGTACAGCAAAAGACATTATTCTTAAATTTGTATGCGGTTACAATTTTGTAAAGTACAAAAATAATGACGAAGACTTCGTAATACTTTAAAGGGCTTTCATGGAATTAATTAAACTAAATGGGGTCCTGCAGTCCTGCTATAGAGCAGGGCGCCCTGTGTGTCCAAAGTTTAGTGCTTTGCCAATTGTGGAACGGTACGACGAAGTGCGGCGTCTGACTCGATGTTTTGTTTGTCTAGCGGATGGCCATCTCGCTCGCGGATGCTCAGCTTCCCGCTGCTCGACGTGCAATCACCGTCATCATATTCTGTTTCACCCTCGCGGGCAGGTTTCACCCGCACGAGTCTCACGTCACATCGGTGCTGTTGCTGGTGCGAACCCATCCCGCTCAATTAACACTGTTGTGACCCAGGATCGCAATGCTGAGCTAGTGCTCCTGCCAACAGCCTATGTACTCATTCGTGGTCGATCTGGAGCCTTCCTGCCTTGCCGAGTTTTATTCGATTCCGGTTCACAAGTGCATCTCATCTCGTCGCGGCTGGCGAATGAACTCCAGCTTGGCCGCTCCAAATGATCCACAACGGTGGCCGGTTTCGGTGGCGCTGGATTTGAAACAGATGAAGCATCCGTTAATGTGTACTTGAAGTCCCGCCTTAGCACATATTCAGTGGAAATTGAGGCTGTTGTAGCTTCACATATAACGGACTATCAACCAAGCCAGGACATAGATGCTTCGGGATGGAAGATTCCTGGTAATATGGATCTAGCTGACCCCAACTTCCACAAAACGCAGCGAGTGGACCAGCTGATTGGAGCCGGCTTATTCTTTGACCTGTTGTCGGCTGGCCAAATCCAGTTAGGTCACGGGCTCCCAATTGCTCAGAGCACTCGATTTGGCTGGGTGTTTTCTGGCCACGGTGGACTATCACGGGATGTGTCGGCGCTCTGTGGTAGGGAGGACAACCCATGGAATAACCTCTGCAATAATGTGACTGCTGCCCCTTCCAAAATTCTTATTGAAGGCCCACCCTTCAATGGGGGGAGGATGTTGGGCCAAGCAGCCACCAAAGATTGCATATAAAATAATAATAATATTCTAAGCTGCAGCTGTTGTTATCAGCATGTTTCGTCTCTGTTTTGTCCCCAGTTTCGCATGCGCTTTATTGTTATTTGTAGCGTATGCGCTTTGGGGAGCTTTGGTTGAACTTCTGCGCAAGTTCTTGGTTTGGCGTTTTGGTTGTGATTTGGAATTGATTGGAGCCGCATACATATATTAGGGTTAAATTGAACCCAAAATAAATATATTGAAAATATAATTTGAAACGCGTGTAGTTATTTGGCTGCTATTAAAAACTATTAATAGCTCAACATTTGGTGACCCCGACGTGGTTATCATCCCGTTCAATTCTCGTGATCAGCATTAAAAGTGATACTAAAACACCGTTGTTGTTTTTGTTGTCGCAAAGTTGCGTTTTAATTTAATTGCACAATGGAATCTGGAGCTGAAGCTACTGCATCTGCTGCGTCAAGCCGTGAAAGGATGTTGCGGAGACGCGCAGAGGTAACATGTCAGGAAATGGAGGTACTGCATCGGAAGGTCAAGGCTGTGATGCAGACCGACGATTTAACCATTCTGACCCTCGAGTCTATGGAGAAGCGTCTGCGCGACCGTTTTACCACGCTGCAGGAGGAATTGGAGGAGCTAAACTACAGCGAGATCGGCAGCGATTTATATTGGCGATTCTCTCAGCTGGCTACGGACGTGCACGTTGACATCCAGGTGGAGGTGTCCAAGCGTTCTATGCGGGTTGCTGCTCACTCTACGCTGTTGGATGCTACCAATGGTGCTGGGATTTCAAACGCTCCATATAAGCCTGCTCCCTCATTGCCCCCGTTGCCAATGCCAACATTTAGCGGCGGCTATGCCGAGTGGCCGGATTTCTGCGCCCTATTTAGGACAACCATTGACAGCCACCCGCACTTGACCAAGATGGAGGAGCTCAGGTGGCTTATTTCATGCCTGCGGGACTCAGCCCTGGAGACTGTGAGGGCGCTTGAGATTACCGACGCTAACTATGATGTTGCCCTCGACCTTTTGCGCAACCGTTTCAGCAACCGTCGGTTAATCTTCCAGGCTCACATCAACGAGATCCTGCAGTTAAGGGTGGTTGAGCCGGGATCCGTTGCTACTCTTCGAGAATTAGCTGACCGCTTCAATGGACATATGCGGGCCCTTATGAGTTCTGGAACGTCGACCGAAATTCAAGGATGCCTCCTTATCCAGATCATTTTTCAAAAGCTGGACCCTGCCACAAAGGCCAAATGGGAAGACTCTCTGGCAGGAAGCACTGATGATAGCCTGCCAACTTGGGAGTCTATGCACGATTCTTAGAGCAAAGGTGCCGGACTCTCGAAAGCGTTGACTTTTCTTTGGCTTATTCACCAGTTAACCAAGTAGGCCGAGGTAGATCCTCCAATAACCGATCCTCGTGCATGGTTATTAACGCCAGTCCTGCTCTATGCGCCCTGTGTGGTGTTTCGGCTCACGAGCTTCCTGCTTGCCCAAAGTTCAGTGCTTTGCCAATTGAGGAACGGTACGACGAAGTGCGGCGTCTGGCTCGATGTTTTGTTTGTCTGGAGGATTGCCATCTCGCTCGCGGATGCTCAGCTTCCCGCTGCTCGACTTGCAATCACCGTCATCATATTCTGTTGCACCCTCGCGGGCAGGTTTCACCCGCACGAGTCTCACGTCCCATCGGTGCAGTTGCTGGTGCGAACCCATCCCGCTCAATTAACACTGTTGTGACCCAGGATCGCAATGCTGAGCTAGTGCTCCTGCCAACAGCAAATGTACTCGTTCGTGGTCGGTCTGGAAACTTCCTGCCTTGCCGAGCGTTATTGGATTCCGGTTCACAAGTGCATCTCATCTCGACGCGGCTGGCGAATGAACTTCAGCTTGGCCGCTCCAAATGCTCCACAACGGTGGCCGGTTTCGGCGGCGCTGGATTTGAAACAGATTAGAAACAGATCCGTTAATGTGTGCTTGAAGTCCCGCCTTAGCACATATTCAGTGGAAATTGAGGCTGTTGTAGCTTCACATATAACGGACTATCAGCGTAGCCAGGACATAGATGCTTCGGGCTGAAAGATTCCTGGCAATATGGACCTAGCTGACCCCAACTTCCACAAAACGCAGCGAGTGGACCTGCTGATTGGAGCCGGCTTATTCTTTGACCTGTTGTCGGCTGGCCAAATCCAGTTAGGTCACGGGCTCCCAATTGCTCAGAACACTCGATTTGGCTGGGTGTTTTCTGGCCACGATGGACTATCACGGGATGTGTCGGCGCTCTGTGGTAGGGAGGACAACCCATGGAATAACCTCTGCAATAATGTGACTGCTGCCCCTTCCAACATTGTTATTGAAGGCCCACCCTTCAATGGGGGCAGGATGATGGGCCAAGCAGTCACCAAAGAATGCATATAAAATTATTATAATATGCTAAGCTGCAGCTGTTGTTATCAGCATGTTTTCGTCTCTATTTTGTCTTCCAGTTTCGCATGCGCTTTATTTTTATTTGTAGCGTATGCGCTTTGGGGAGTTTTGGTTGAGCTTCTGCGCAAGCTCTTGGTTTTGCGTTTTGTTGTGATTGGGAGTGGATTGGAGCCGCATATATTAGGGTTAAATTGAACCAAAAATAAATATATTGAAAATATAATTTGAAACGCGTGTAGTTATTCGGCTGCTATTAAAAACTATTAATAGCTCAACAGAAAATGTTTAACTTGTATTGATATCTATTTAAAATTTGTTTCAATTATAGAAACTCATACCACAGATTGAATCGAAAGTAAAAAAGCATTACTTAAAATATTTAATATGATAAGTAAGCCAAAAATAATAAAAGTGGATCAAGATCCCGGTTTAGTATTCAAATCATTGCAAAATTGGTTAGAAAAAGAAAATATTGAGATCGAACAAGCTCAGATCAGGCAAGCTAGCACGGCGGCGTTGGATAGGCCAGCGCGGCTGTGTTAAGAAAGTATGGAAGAGAAAAAGAAAGCCCGCCGATAGAAATGCGGCGGGAATTGGAGAAAGTTAACGGGGAGAGCAGCGGAGCGAAGGATTAATGGCAGGAAGCGAGATTTGCAAGAATTAACGGGCACCTCAGGCTTTACATAAGGAGGGCCCCTGGAGCAAATCGAGACCGAGTCTTCTAGGGAAGCTGGAAGAATTGAGTGAAAGACCCCCCTGGGTAAGTCTGACATTCAAGCGGGAAAGTTTCCTTGGAGGAATTTGGAGTATAGGCTGAAGGACCCCCGGATCTAACAGTGAGCCGATTCGGCGCCAGGCACCAAGACAACAGGTCCTGCTGGGCGCAAGCTTTGGGAGGGCGTGTGTGTCGACACCAATCTGGAGCGGGGATCGGGGATCGACGGGAGGATGAGCGGTCGGTCGGCAGAGCCAAGCAGCTGGTGAGATTCACCCTTTTGTAACTTTATCGAAAAAAAGGGGATATTTATTAAACGAAGAACCCTGTGTTATTTCTGGGCTCGGGCAACCACGTCGAATATATAAGTTCGGTGGAACGTTTCCTCAAACTCTGTGAGCTAGCCGCGGCATTTGTTGCGAACAAATATTAGCAAAAACAGTTCGTTATAAATGAAATGTATTTATAAGCGTAATACTTATAGATATAGGCACAACAGATTATATAATATTTACTTATAAGCGTCAAAAAGAATGTTGAAATTTCTAAAGGAGGGGCGAGTAGTGTATCTACAAATACACTAAAAGGATCTGCAAATACCCTAGATAACCAAACCTCCATAAAACCAGTATACCCTGCCATACCTATAAAATCATATATAAACAACATTCCAAGCCTACTGTGGGAATAATTAATATAGGCTAGACACAAAACCTTTCCCATGCCATTATCATTGGCATCCAGACATAAACATAGACATAAACCAATCACACGCCTTTATCGACGACAGTAGCCGTAAACAGCAAACCCCTTTTGCTCCAAATTTATAAACAAGTGCTCATCCTGGGAACCTACATTTCAGCATAAAACATCTGACCAATCAAAACTATTCAACCAAAGTCCATCTATGCTGCCAGCATCGCTGTCACCGATAAAAGCCATAGTTATAAGAAAATTGAATTTGTAAAATCAGTTTATAACCAACGATCAATCCAATAGGATATAACTCATTCTTGATATTTGAAAATAAATTTATAAAAATAACGAACTTCTATAAAGTTGCTTGCTGAACCCAGTTTTCGTTTGCCTGTTTTTGTTTGCCAGTCTCTTCAACGGACAGATGCTGGTACCTACGACTTAATATTTTTTCGAAATTTTTTGAACTCCGAATAATTTTCACTGAATTTCGGTAAAGCAGAAATTGCAGTAGCTGGGTGGGAGTCTTTAGCTGATTATCAGAATATGTTGCCTAGGGTGGCACTTTTCGGCACCCTATGCATTCTTATAAAAATTCGTATATGGATGGCACTAATTCGTATGTTTTCATAAAAAAAAATTACATGATGCGACACACAAAAATTCCAATAAGTGTAATGGGTGTATTGCCTTTCTTGCACTTGTTCACTTTGTGTTACTTTAAACCCTCAGACACTCAGGTATTTTACGCTCGTAAGTGTTAATCATACTTGCCATACTAAAAAGTGGTGAAATGAGAGATTAGAAAAAATCATGATTGTGTCAAAAAAACATGATTAGTAAAAACACACATTAAAGTCTTGAGTGTTTTCATAAATACCTGGGTTTTTTCAGATCGATCTGTTGCCATGGTTTCACTTTGTATTATCCACATATTTTGTAACACTTTCTTACTTCAATCATTCATTAATGGATATCCGATTAAACAACATGACTAGTGAAGCCGAAGCTATTCGCCGAAAAATTGCAAGTGGCGAGCTTAAAACTATACCTAGAGGAAAAGGTAAAAGCCTCATATGGAATATTTTATATAAAATTCAAAGAGAAGATGCATCACTGGTGGATGGGTGGGTTTTCTGCAGCACTTATGAAAAAATTTTAAAATATTCGCCAAAGCAATCCTCCAATTTGTCGAGACACAAGTGCTGCCTTCAAATAAAAAATCCACCGGAGGAGAAAAAAGTGACGGATGTGGATAAGAAGGAGGCAATTAAGTACATCGTGGATAGTCCGGGATTGCCAACCTTTCACTGCAGTGTCGGGACCCTGCTTTAAAGAACTGGTGAAATTTTTCATTAAAATAGGAGCTACATACGGAAGCAACGTGAATATTAACGATTTACTTCCCGATTCGACAACAAGTTGACATCTCCACACAATATATTTAACGCTTATTGTCGGGTCAAGCAGCTTCGGTCGTCAACCATACGCAGTCACATCCATATGTCATATGTTCTATGTGGAAACCAACCATTAAATCTCCCGAAAACGCTCGGTAACTGAACACATATATTTTGTTGCTTCTATGATTTATCCCATACAATTTTTCTATGGACATTTTATAGCTAATGTAGTCAATAAAGTACTACTTTAGTCCTGAAATGGAATCAACCTTCATCGGCTGTACTGCGACCCTGGGAATGCAATGAAAAAATCCAAGGTTTAAAATCAATAGCTGAGGGCAAAGCCTATATAATATCCCATATAAAATCGATAATTAAGAGTTTGGTTAGGCGGATCTTCAGACAAGCTTATTTCATTACTTGTGCGCTTGAATTTTAAATAATTTGTTTTGTTACCCAAGCGAATTGTAAAAAATTTACACGCATAGTTTCACCTGCTACATTTTTAGACTTTACTTTAGCGTAACCTGAAACAAAGTCCAGAACAAATATGGTTTCCATCATACATAGTTCCCGCGGTACACCAAAGATAAGAAATTGATCAAATTTTACCATATATTAAATTATGTAGGCCGTGTATTTGCGTTTTCTTAATAAATTCTTATTTTTCCTTATTTTATTTTGTATTGAAATATCGTTAAGAATGAATCAGTAGATTATATCATGTATTAATTTTGGATAAAAAAATTTTATTGAAATTATAAGGGTTAGTAAATCAATATATTTTATTTTAATTTTTAATTGAGTTTTTAATCTCAATCTAGAAATCTTTAGTACCCACCCAGACGGCTCTCAAAGAGGCCCAAACATATAGCTTTAAAAATAACATAACTTTGTTTGTGCGACCTTTGCTCAATCCAATAGCACATATAGCATAGTCGATCCTTATGGTAGATCGGAAAAGGTCGCACAAAATGGAACGCCTAGAAAGGCCCATCAATGTAGCTTAAAAAACAACAAAGTTATGCCAATTCTGGTCGTTCAGTTACATGGCAGCTATGGGATATAGTCGGCCGATCCTTATGGAATTTGGTAGATCCGATAAGGTGGTCAAAAATGGAATCCCTAAACAGATCCATCCATCTAGCTTAAATAACAACAAAGTTATGCTAATTCCGATTGTTCAGTTACATGGCATCTATAGGATATCGTCGGCGGATCAAAGATCTGGTTACATTTTTGAGTTGTGAATATTGAGATGATTTTCTGAAGAGTGAAGCTTCTTGTGGCGAGTCCGAATGGTTTTTAGATACAATAGCCGATGTATTTACTCGTTGATATTTTAAATTGTGTCGGTTGACTTGCCACAGTACTGTTGTATTCCATCGAAAGGCTCCCCAGATTTGTTGTTGTGTTGTCTTAAGTATTAACTACATCAGTTGGGTTTAGGTTTTTTAGTATAGGTTAGGTTGTTTAGTATAACTTTATTCAATGTCTTCTAGTTATTCGGAGCAGCCGTTGTTGCCGCTCCGAGCTCATGGGAGTTTCTGGATTTACAATTATACTTATGAGTTAAAGAAAGTCTAAAGTCTCGTAGCTGCGCTGCCCAAAGCGGCAGCGGAGAGCCGTTTATGTATTTCTTAAATATTTATATATGAATATATATTTATGTTATGTTCGCTTAGGCGGAGGTATGTGGACATGCATAAGGTCCACTCGTGTTACGTATATGCGGACATATGCACTTTTCGGCGTGCAGCAAAGGCACAGCGGGCGATTCATATTTCGGTGCACTTAGGTTTATGACCGAGACCTTGGACAACATAAACACTGCGACAAAGTGTTACAGTGTGTACCCTTTAAGTACTCTTGGTACAGTGGGTGGTCGATATATATATATAATATTAATAGTGCATATATGTGCATATTACATCTCCCTCCTTTTGAAAAATAACGTAATATAATGAAGTTATTTTCTAACATAGATTGTACAAACTTTAATGAATGATGTTAACAATAATTTTTTTTGGTGTTATATTTGGTATGCTTATTTTTCTCTTTTTTTTTGTGTTTTTTTATTTGTTTTATTTTTTTTTTTTTTATGTATGGCCATACGTGATATATTTATAGAATGTTGATTGATTATGAAATAAAAAGTTTTAATCTATCTTTATGTACTATTTGTTTTTTATTTTTATTGTCTAATATAGTTATATTATCCCTATCTCCTATTTGTTCTACCTTATAGGGGCCTGTATATTTAAAATCTAGCTTATGTCCAGTTTCATTTTTTAATAAGACTTTATCTCCTATTTTTAACTCAAAATCTAAACTAGTTTTGTCGTAAATAATTTTTTGTTTTATTTTATGAGCTTCTAGCATTAGTCTGGCTCTCTTAAATGCCTGTTCTAATCTGAATTTTGATTCCTTAGCATAATCTTCTATATTATAAAGAGGTTTTATGTTTTCTATGCTATTAAAATGCTTAGGTAAATTTGAAGTTTTACCAAAAACTAGCTCGTATGGACAATAGTCATGTGCCATCGAGGGGGTCGTATTAAAGCAATAGACGAAGTATTGTAGCCATACATCCCAATCTGTTTTCTCAACTGAGATGTATGAACGAATGTACTCATTGAGTGTTCTGTGGCTTCGCTCCAAGGTACCTACAGTTTGGTGATGATATGCAGTAGAAGTTATGTTTTCAATATTTAAATTTTTACATAGACCTTCAATAATTGAATTTTTATATTCCGTTCCCATGTCCGTAATGAACGTCTTCATTGGACCGTACTTTAGAATAAAATCTTCAAATATAGCTTTTGCTACCGTATTTGCACTTTTATTTGGTATTGGTATCGCTACCAGGTATTTGGTTAGATCGCATATGAGTGTTACTGCATACTCGTTTCCATTGTTTGACTTTGGTAGTGGACCAACCGTATCCACAATTACTCTATCGAAAGCTCTTTGTGGAGTTTCAGTTATAGTTAATGGGGTCTTAGTGTGTTTAGTTGTTTTTGACTTTTGGCATTTAAGACATTTCTTTATGTACTCTTTTATGTATTTGGACATATTTTTCCAGTAATAGTGCCTCTGGACCTTGGCCAAGGTTTTAGTAATGCCTGTATGACCACCTTGTATTGGATCATCGTGAAATGTAGACAATATAGCTTCTTTTTCTTTATTATTTTTTATTACGGTCACCGGGTTGAGTAGCGCTACTCTTAATGATTTCAATGTATAATTGCCCATATTTTTAAAATTGTCAATTGAAACATGTTCAAAGATATTTTCCCACGGTGCCACCTTAAGTTGGCTGATTTTGTGCATACCGGCTTGCTTTTCAAGCCTTTGAAAGAATTGACCTAAGTCAAGGGTTCCATTAGTATACAAATCGCTAACATTATATCTTGCTGTAATTTTCCTTCCGTGCTTAAATAAACACATATTGTCATTTACATGCAAGGTCACTACTTTACGTACTTCATCATTATTAATGACTTCATATACGTTGGGCTTTGAAGCTTTTTCTATGGATTGCTTATGCAATTCTATTTTTTCTTTTCCTGCGCAGGATTTTTGTCTACTTTGGTTTCTGGTAGTGACTTTCAGAATTTTAATATTTAAATGTATGTTTTTCAAGTCTGTGATTGTTATTCTAGACAGCGCATCGGCTACATAATTATCTTTACCCTTTAGATACTCTACTGTAAAATTATATTCCTCTAATTCAAGTCTCATTCGTGTTAGTTTGGAACTGGGATTTATCATTGAAAATAAATAGGTAAGTGCTCTGTGGTCTGTTTTGACAGTGAAGTGTCTACCATAAATATATGGTCTGAAGTATGTTATTGCCCAATGAATAGCTGCTAATTCTTGTTCTGTAGTACTCTTGTTGCTTTCACCTTTAGTAAAGGATCTTGATGCGTATGCAACTGGAAGCTGTAATCCATTTTTATTTTGAGTTAGTACTGCTCCACAAGCATATTTGCTAGCATCTGTAATTATGCAAAATTCTTTGCTAAAATCTGGGTATTGCAACAGAGTTGGGTTTATTAATGCTGATTTTAGATGTTCGAAAGCGTTTTGACATTCTGTTGTCCATTCGAATTTTCCATTTTTCTTACATAACCTTGTTATGTGACGGGAGTATTCTGCAAAATTCTTTATGAAACGTCTGTAATAATTGCAAAATGCAACGAATCTTCTAGCGCTGTCCACATCATGTGGGACTGGGTAATTTTGAATGACGACGTATTTTTTGTCGTCGGGCAAGATTCCTTTATTTGTGCATTTATGTCCTAGGAAGGTGACTTCATGCATGAAAAGTGAACATTTTTCGGGATGTATCTTTAGGTTGTGTTTCCTACATTTCTCGAAAACATCAGTTAGGTTCTTGAGCATGTGGTTTTCGGAACAACCTATGACTATTAAGTCATCCATGTAAAGAAATGCTTGGGAAGGCTCCAATCCAGAGAAAGCTATAGTCATCATTCTTTGAAAGGAGTTTGGTGCTATTTTTAAACCGAATGGTAATCGCGTGAAACGATATGAACCATTGTTCGTTGAAAAGGATGTTAATCTCGTGAATTTTTTTCGAGTTCAATTTGGTGAAAACCGGACATTAAGTCGAGACATGAGAAATACTTGGCTCTACCTAGTTGATCTAAAATGTCATCAATTCTAGGGAGTGGAAATTTATCAGATAAGAGTTTTTTATTAATTTGACGATAATATATTACTAATCGCCATTTTTTATTTTCTGAATTTGGGAGTGACTTTTTGGGTACTAGCAAAAGTGGGCTATTATAAGGTGATACAGAGGGTTCTACTATTTTATCATTAATGAGTTTTTGAACTTGTCTTTGAATTTCGTCTTGTTGACTATGAGGGTTTCTGTAATTTTTTGTATATACTGGTTCATCATCACTTAATCTCAGTTTTTGTTTATAGAAATTATTTGTAGTGATCGCTTCGGTTTCTAGTCCGAATACATCACTATACTGGGTGCATAATTTTGTAATTTGATCATTGAATTGAGGTGGAAAGTTTTTTGTAAGTTGGGATAATACAGTTTTTTTACGGTTTTCGGGGTCTGTTTTCACTACATCGTAATTTGAAAGTGGTTCATGATGAATATTTTTAATATCAACTACCTGATCTATATTTGTGGTATTTAGTAGTCTTACATATGCATTCTGGACTGTTGCTATGGTATTTGCTATATAGATACCTTTATGAATCTCTTGATTCGAAATCAGTACACTATTTTCTTCGGAGTTTATCTTAATTTTTCGGATGACTTGGGATCTTGCTGGCAGAATTAGGGAGTTGTTACCAGAACTGTATGTTATCGGATCATAAATTGGATATTTGAGATTATTTGGTCTAATTATAAGCCAGTCTTCAGAAGGCTTGAAGTCCAATTGACAATTGTACCTTTTGATAAAATCTATTCCCAGTATCCCATCACAAGGAATAGCGAATTGCACATTTACTATATGGAAATCATGTAGGATGATGTATTTAGAAGTCTGAATTTCAATAGAAGTTATGCCTTTTGATTTTGTAACCTCTTGGCTTATACCCTGTATGTTTATGATATGATCATCTTGAATGTTTTGAAAATTATCAGAATTTTCCTTTAATATGGAAATTTCTGCACCTGTATCTAGTAGAAAAATTAATTCTTTTCCTGTTGCTGCGTTTATGAAACTAACGAATGTACTTTGACTGAGATTTATAGTGTGAATCTTGTTATTTTTTACTGACGTGTATCTAAAGGTGTTTGGGAGTTTTCCCATTCGTTTGGGCTATCCTTATATTGTTATTTTGGTTGTTATTATTATTATTATTATTATTGTTGTTTCCCCCACGGCTATTTCCGCCGCGGTTGTTTCCACCACGGTTATTTCCGCCGCGGTTGTTGTTTGTGTAATAACTGTTATTCTGGTTACCGTTATTTCTGTAGTAGCCATTGTTTTGATTATAACCGTTATTCTGGTAATATCTGGTATTATTATAATTACCTCGATTATTACCTCTACCGCGAAAATTGTTACTGAAATTATTACCGCGATAATTATTTCCTCGTTGGGTGTATAATATTGAATTGGCATTACCTGTCATTTCAGTACTGCATTGTATGTACTTTGTGACGGCTTCATTCATAGTTATGAAAGTGCCTGCTTCCAATATTGTTTTGAGGCGGCCATGCTCACAGTTTTTAACCATTGCGGTTATGGCCTCCATGGTACTGAATTTGTCAGCGTGTTCGGCCGATAGGCCTTCGTCAATGTACGAAGCTTCTAGGAGCTTTCTTAGGTTGTCTATTTCCGTCGTGAATTTTTCTGCAGTTTTGCCTTTCTGGGTTGTTTTCGCCATTTTGGCTTTAATTATGTCAGAGGTCTCGATTATTGCTTCTATTGTTGTTTCATTTTGGACTCTGTATAAAGTTGATCCAATTATTTTGGATTTAATTACTTCTACAGCCAAATTCTCGAATATGCCTTTCGTTAGGTTAACTAACCTCAAAGCTGTTATAAATCTTTGAAGGTGTAACCTTTGCCCGTTAAATTCAGGGATGGCATTCGATATTTCTCTAATGTATGCCCTTTGGGCAATGCTCTCGTCAGCCATTGTGGTTGGTTTTAATTCTACAACGCTGTCGTTAAATTCAGAGTCGGACAAGTCCTGGTCTGATAATTCAGATTGAATAAGGACTGCCGGAACCGTAAGGTTGTTAATATCGCTTTCTTCTATTTCTTGTTGGTCAATAACTTCTTTTGATTCTGGTTCGTCACCAGCTTCAATTGTTATTGAAGTATTTAGAATAGTAGGTATTGAAATATCGAGCTTGAACCTTTCTTTAACAGAAGTTAGATTAGATCTTACTCTGATCAAAAACTTTGATACTCGAGACCAGTGATCCGGATTTAACTTTTCTCTGTGTTCATATATTAATATTCGCGCTTCATTAAAGCATTTAACTAATATTTCTACGTGTTTATTGACCGTTGTTTTTTGTATCGGTCTATTTTGTGTTAGTGATTTATGAGATTTGTCAAATTCTGCTTTAATGGTTGATAGTTCCTTTGATAATTCATTCCATTCCATTATATTATGGGTGTGGATTATCTTTTTGAAACCATCATCACAATTGTTCTACCTAAAAGTAGATGCTCGTCTATTCTTGATTTCACTAGCACACCCGGAACTGTTGTTAATACTATTCCTTTTTGGGTTGCCGTGCAGTGAAACAATGGTAAAACATGGCAGTTAAATGTTTCTATATAAAGTATTTCTAGCTCATACACACTAACTGGGTTTGTCGATACAAACTGCCTGATCCTTTCTTTGAAATAGGGGTCCTTTTCATATGTTTTTTCTATGGCTCTCTGAGTACTCATACTTGAATTATTTTCTTTTTAAACTTTCTTTATTTTATTTATTTTTTTTTTTTTATATTCATTGTACGTAAAGATAGGATTATTCGTGAACATATGAAATCGTTTTTTTTTTTTTGTATATATCATAGGTGCATTCTTAATATATCAGCATTTGGCATGGAGCGTTTTTATTATTTTTTTTTTTAAATGTATAAAAATTAATTTTTATTTTTCGTTATTTTTTATACCCTTGCAGAGGGTATTATAATTTTGGTCAAAAGTGTGCAACGCAGTGAAGGAGACATCTCCGACCCTATAAAGTATATATATTCTTGATCAGGATCACCTCCTGAGTCGATATGAGCATGTCCGTCTGTCCGTCTGTCCGTCTGTCCGTCTGTCCGGTTTCTACGCAAACTAGTCTCTCAGTTTTAAAGCTATCGAGTTGAAACTTTGCACACACCCTTCTTTCCTTTGCAGGCAGTATATAAGTCGGAACGGCCGGGATCGGTCGACTATATCCTATAGCTGCCATATAACTGATTGATCGGAAATGCCATAACTTTGGTGTTTTTTAAGTTAGAGGGTTGGGACTTTCCACACATGTTATATTTGACCAAAATATCTTGTGTGCAAAATTTCATAAGGATCGGCTGACTATATCCTATAGCTGTCATAGAACTATCGAAATTGGCATAACTTTGGTGTTTTTTAAGTTAGAAAGATGGGATTTGGTACAGATTACTCTTTTGGCAAAATAATTCGATATGCCAAATTTCATAAGGATCGGCCAACTATATACGATCCGCTACATATCTAATAATATAAGATGCGTGGCGCCACCTAGCGGACTGCGAGTGAACTGCAAGGGTATATAAACTTCGGCTCCGCCCGAAGTTAGCTTTCCTTTCTTGTTTTTTTTATATTTTGTCCAGATCGATAGCCTGGCTTTTATTAATCGCTCTTTTTGCTATACATTTATTGTGAAAAATGTATGATTTATATAAAATGAATGCAATCAAAATAAATACAATAATTGATAAAAGGATATTTGTCAATTCGGTGTTAGTAGTGCTGGACTCAATTTTATTTATTACATTTGCTGTGGAGTCCACTTGTTTTACATCTACTAAACCCATTTTGGGTATTTTCTCTTGAATTGGTATATAAATTTTTTTGTAAATTGTATGATTTAATTTATTATTTATTTGCCATTCAATTTGGCTCATTTAAAGCCTTGTCTTATTTGGCTATATGCATATTGCGTTTATTTATATTTTTTTTTTTTATAAAACCTGCCTATAATTTTTTTATATATATATTAGTTGTTTTTCTTGGTTGTTCATTATTTTTTTTTTTACATAAAAACCTGCCTATTTTTTGTATGGTTTTCATGCCACACGCTAATCGGGCAACTTTAATGTCGCTCAATTTTACAAATGATTCTTTATACTAAAAAAAAAATATGCATCGCAGTGCAATACAAAAAAATATGCAACGCAGTGCATGGGAAAAAAAAATATTGCGCTCTTGGTAGCGCTGTCGGTTCACTGATCCGGGCTTAGCTTGGAGCGCTAAGCGGGGCCGGTGCTGGCTGCACAGGCTTTCCTTCTTAGTTGGTTGTTGGGGCACTGGTGCTGGCACAGGTTTGCTCGCAGAACGGTGATTCCAGGGGTCCTCTGCAGTCATTGGGGCATTTTCTCTTTAATTTCGGTAATTCCTGTTTCGGTGGTGGACTAAGTATTATCTTGTCTTTGCATATATTCGTTATTGCAGTGTAGGTGGATGTGTGAGTGGCTGTGGTTTTAGTATTTCTTTGCGTTAATAGGTTTTTTATGTGTTCAACTTCGGCGTGTATTTTCACCGAGTTGTTCCACTCTAATCTACTTCCGCTATTTAGTAGCTTCAGTAATTCAGCCTTTCTGGCTTTCAAACGTTTAACCACGCCACTACGTTTAGCACACATCACACTCTACTTACTGCGATATTCAGTTTTTTTTTCGTAGGAATTCCATTTAAGAGTGGCTGCTGCTGTGTGTGTTATTTTTTCTCGTTGATGTTTTTTTTTTTTCAGTTGTTGATCCTAGTTGTGTTGATTTGATGTCCAATTGAGAAATAACGGTTGGGGATCCTTTGATGTCCTTTAGAGTCCTGTCACGGTCGCCATGTTGTATTCCATCGAAAGGCTCCCCAGATTTGTTGTTGTGTTGTCGTAAGTATTAACTACATCAGTTGGGTTTAGGTTGTTTTGTATAACTTTATTCAATGTCTTCTAGTTATTCGGAGCAGCCGTTGTTGCCGCTCCGAGCTCATGGGAGTTTCTGGATTTACAATTATACTTATGAGTTAAAGGAAGTCTAAAGTCTCGTAGCTGCGCTGCCCAAAGCGGCAGCGGAGAGACGTTTATGTATTTCTTAAATATTTATATATGAATATATATTTATGTTATGTTCGCTTAGGCGGAGGTATGTGGATATGCACTTTGCACAGCAAAGGCACAGCGGGCGATTCATATTTCGGTGCACTTAGGTTTATGACCGGGACCTTGGACAACATAAACACTGCGACAAAGTGTTACAGTGTGTACCCTTTAAGTACTCTTGGTACAGTGGGTGGTCGATATATATATATAATATTAATAGTGCATATATGTGCATATTATAGTACTCCCCCCTAGACTTCATGATGTAAAGCAAGCAGAGAGTCAATTGTAAGCTTGGAGGTGAGGTTGTTTTCAGTGATCCTCCATGAGCCTGTAGATCTTGCCCTTTATCTGGTGGTCCCAGGGTTGAGCTTTTGTCAGTCGGGTCATTATTACGAAGGCGGGATTGTTTTTGTGTTTGTCGTTCCTCTCAATGACTTCAAATGGACCTTCGAAGTGCGGCTTTGCACATGATGTTAGCCAGCAATACCAGCGTTCGAAGATTCAGTTTGCTTGATGGTATGGGGCGAATAAGGGCAGATGCACCGGTATCGACTTGCATGTCTTCCGATGATTTCTGGCCACCTCGTGCACCGATCTATGGTGGGTAAGGCAGTATCTGTATGGCCCCGATTGTGGTAGTGGTCCAATAAAATCCAGATTGATGTTCTTGAGTCGTTGGTTGGGTAGTGTGAAGTGTTGAAGAGGTGAACGAATGTGACGGGAGATTTTTTATCTTTGGCAAAGAATGCAGTGTTTTACGAACTCGGATATTTCTTTGTGCATGGAGGGCCAAACGCATCGTTGTTTTAAAAGTTTTCTAGTTGCCTTAACTCTACTCTGTAGAGTGATGATTTTGTTTCTAAGTGGCTGTGGTATGAAAGGCCGTACGGAAAGCCTATCTGCGGTTGATTTTTCGTCTCCTGGTATGTGTGTTATGGATGTGGTGATTTCATTGGTTGCAATTCCGAGTTGATGACTTGAATTAGAACCCATTCCACTAGCGACAGGTTGGCGTTCGGTGCAAAATGTGGCAATAGCTAATGAATTGTGCCAAGGAATTTTTGCAATGGTTGAAATTTTCGATCGTTTCTGTTGTCCAGTTGATTGGGTGGAATCGTTTTTTTATTCCCTGGTATTACCTGTACCAGTTGAGCTTGATGTCGAATAGCAATAAGGAGGAATCGTCTATAAAAGTTTATCATTGCGAGAAATCTTAGTAATTCTTTGGTCACCATGGGTAAGAGGAAATTTGTAATGTCTTTTACCTAGGTCTGTAATGGATTAATAACCTGGAGGTTAATTTGATGTTCTACGAACTCAAGAACTTCCGAAACTACATTTGCTGGAATTTATCCCATTGAGAGTGTACTCTTACCGTTTCTCGAAAATTTGACGCAGGTGTGTTCAAAAAGTAAGGTGACTTTGTATTATCAAGAAAAACTATTATTTTATTTATTAATTAATACTTATGATGTCCGCTTCAAAGTAATCCCCCTCAGATACAATAAACTTATGCCAACGGTTTTTCCAATCCTCAAAGCACTTCCCATAAGCATTTTTCGGTATAGCCTTGAGCTCTTCCAGCGTTGCTGTCTTTATCTCTTCAATCGTTGCAAATCTCCGTCTTTTCATAGGTCTCTTTAGTTTCATTAGCAAGAGCCACATTCTGAACGTTTCCTTCGTATTGCTTCTCGCAAACGGCGCATAACTTCCAGATAATACTGTTTATTGACCGTACGACCATATGGTAAGAACTCCTGATGCACCGCGCCATGGTAATCGAAGAAAACAGTGATCACAACTTTGACATTTGATCGAACTTGGCGTCCTTTTTTCGGTCTTTCGGCTCACTTGGGCTCTTCCATTGAGACGATTGGGCTTTGGTTTCGATATCAGAACCATATACCAATGGTTTGTCACCAGTTATAACCCTTTTGGGTAAATCTGCTTCAACAGCTCTTGAGCGATGCTCATACGACGGTTCTTTTGCGACGGTTCAAAACAACTTGAAACCTCCCTAATAAAGGGGATTCACTTAAAACCTCCCGCGTCATGGAGTTAGCAGTGTAAAACCCTCCATCTAATGGCGGAACCAAATTTTGCACCAACAACAAGCAGTGCTGCAACTTCTGCAACCACAGCGACATACACTGCAAATCAAAATACCGCGACATCAACGATTACAGCGAGTACAAAAAGTAAAACTTCGGAAAGTGCCAAAATGGCTTCGGCAATACAGGCTGGATTGGATCGCTACATCCAATTTAAGCGCAAGCTCAGGCTGCTGAGTAATCCGGCATGCAATAAAACAAAAATTAACCGCAGGAAGATCCAATAGTAAAAGATTTGCCCTACTGGCGGAGGTTAACGAAAACCAACCAGAGCCAGACACCGCAAAAAAACCCAAGCCTCCTCCAATTTATATCAGGGAGAAAAACTCGAGTGCCCTGGTCAACCGAATTGCGGCGTTGATCGGGCAGGCAGACAAGGGCAGTACCACGAAGAAATGTGCAAACTACGAAGGCAACCACACGGCAAACTATAGAGGATGTATGGTGTACAAGGAGTTGAAGAGTCGCATGCGTCAAGCGACCGCAGCGCGCAATCAGAACCCACAGAATATGTACATTGCATCAAAAACTGCGCCAGACGTCTTCTTTCGGTCCCCTAAATACCACCAACGAATCTCCTATGCCGATGCTCTATGATCTGAAATGGTAAATCCAAATCAGCCTAACTCACACAGCGCTCAACAGGCCAACGGACAAACGGAAACCATGATGCTTACCCTCCAACAAAGTATGATGGAGCTTATGTCATTCATGAAAACGACCATGTAAACACTTGTTCAAAACCAGAACATCGTAATACAGCTGCTCGTTGCACAACAGTCTAAATAATCTATGCAGACTCTACGAATATCAATGTGGAACGCCAATGGTGTCTCACGGCATAAACTAGAATTGTCACGATTCTTGATCGATAACCATATTGACGTTATACTACTGGTGGAAACGCAGCTTACAAGCAAATACAACTTTCAAATAAAAGGCTATACAATCTACCGCACAGATCATCCAGATGGGAAAGCCCACGGCGGAACTGGAGTCCTAATCAGAGAACGTTTAAAACACCATTTTCACAAAAAGTTTGAAACAAACTTCTTGCAGACCACATCGATACAAATTCAGTCAAGAAATGGAAGCCTTTCAATCGCTGCCGTTTACTGCCCTCCTCGTTTCTCGATCTCGGAAGGACAATTTATGGACTTCTACAATTCACTTGGGGATCGTTTTATAGCCCCAGGAGACCACAATGCTAAACACACGCACTGGGGATCACGTCTAGTGACTCCCAGAGGAAGGGAATTGTACAATGCAATTATAAATGTAAGAAATAAACTGGACTATATTTCCCCTGGAAGTCCCACATACTGACCAACCGACCCACGCAAGCTCCCAGACCTTATTGATTTTGCGATGACAAAAAACGTACCTTGCAATCTAATAAGTGCCAAAGCAGTCCCGAACTTATCATCAGACCACTCGCCTGTGCTTTTAACGCCTCTTCAAAGCCCAGAAATAACTGAAAACCCCCTCAGCCTGACATCGCCAAATACGAACTGGCTTAAATACAAAAAGTACGTGAGTGCCCACATAGAACTCGCTCCGGAGTTTAACATTGAATCGGACATCGATTACACTACGAGCGCCCTGGAAGAACTACTCGTTGCGGCAGCTAAAATCTCTACTCCTCAAGGGATGGAAGTAGACCGAAACAAACACCACAAATCAGCAAATTGAACCGCTCGTGCGAGAAAAGAGGCGCTCGCGTCATGATTGAAAAAAATCACCAGCTTCAAAGCAACGCCTTAAGGAAGCAACACGATCACTCGACCAGGCTCTTCACCAACAGGAAGAAAACGCATAGCTGAGGTACATCCAGAATCTTTCACCAACAAACACAAAGTATCCTCTGTGGAGGGCCCACCAAAATCTCAGCCCCCCCATCGAAACGACCACCCCGATAAGAAACACTTCGGGATCCTGGGCTCGCAGCGACGAAGAGCGAGCTGAAACATTCGCTACACATCTCGAAAGTGTCTTCCAGCCAAACCCTGCCTCAAATTCATTCCTTCTGCCAGTCATTCAGCCAGAGCCTACCCCTCAGTCAACTGCACCCTCATTTCGGCCGAACGAAATCCAAAAGTCATAAGAGAGCTAAAACCAAAAAAAGGCTCCCGGTGGAGATTTACTGACGCCAAAGATGCTGATCGAACTTCCAAAATGACCTATAGAGGTCGTCTGCAAACTATTTAATGGTATCGTTAATCTTGGTCATTTCCCAAAAAAGTGGCAGGAATCCATCATTATAATGATACCAAAGCCTGGAAAAGACAATACAACACCGTCATCGAACAGACCAATGAGCCTTCTATCTTGTTTCTGGACACGCACATCTGGAAGCTTGCAAAATTATCCCGGCACACCAATTTGGCTTCCGAAGAAACCACGGAACCATCGAGCAAGTGAACAGATTAACATCCGAAATACGCTCAGCCTTCGAACAGCGAGAATACTGTAGCGCTATTTTTCTCGACGTATCTCAAGCTTTCGACCGAGTTTCTTAATGGACTCATGCACAAAAATAAAACGTATTTGCCAACATACACCCACAAGCTACTGGAGTCATACCTCTACAATAGGGTATTCTCCGTGAGATGCAACGCAGCTACTTCGGGCGACTACATCATCGAAGCTGGAGTTCCACAAGGAAGCGCACTCTACAATATATGTTTTATATACTGCGGATATTCCTACGAACGCACACCTAACAACGTCAACATTCTCCAACGATACCGCTATCCTTAGTCCCTCCAGATGCCCAACGCAAGCTACAAACCAATTGGCTAATCATCTAATAGTAGTGGAAAGTAGTGGAAACGAACAAAAGTGTAAACATGAAACGATTACTCTTAATAGACAAACATGCCCTCCACTTTCACCCCTCAAGCTATCGAAGTAACTTACCTTGGTGTCCACCTTGATAGACGACTAACCTGGCGTAAGCACATCGTATGCAAGAAGGTGCACCTATAACTGAAAGCCAGCAGCCTCCACTGCATCATATACTCACGATCGCCTGGACTACAAGCCTGGACTACAAGCTACTACTCTATAATTCAGCCCTAAAGCCAATCTGGACGTATGGCTCCCCGCTGTGGGGGAACGCAAGCAGCAGCAAAATAGACATCATACAGAGCGCAAAATCAAAAATCTTGAGAACTATTACTGGGGCACCTTGGTATGTTCGCAACGAAAACATCCACCGGGATCTGGGCATCCTCGCAGTGAAAGACCAATTGAGATCAAAACAGATATCACTGAGGAGAGAAGTCCACGAGGTGACGACCTGCATGCCTTGGCGTGCGCGAGGAAACTCTATATATAGCCGAAGAATTAAAAATGTTCTGTAGGCAACCGATCTAAATAAATTATATACCAATCCATAGGTATTGTTTCAATTAGATAATTTTTGTCGAAACATATTCCAAAAGTTATTTTGTTTGGAAGAAATCAGGGTGAAAGTAAAAAAAATTTTAATTACTAAAGAGGGGCTGGTGGACACATTTTAGTCCCCAGGTAGAATATTCTAGAGCTAAATACGCGTCGATTGGTACCTCAATCGACCCGATCCGACATTTCTTTCAGAAGTTATTCGAAAAATTCGATTTTTTCTTCTTCTTCAAAATGAAGCCAGTGCGCGTCGGTTTGTCTGTTTGCCCTATTTTTTCTTAACTGGAATCTGGTTAGATTCAGACACCAGTATAACAGATACAAAAAACAACATAATGACAGACGAGGTATGCCCAAAGGGCATACATTAACAAAATTCCAGTTGCCATTCCTGAATTTAGCGTCCAAAAAATAAATCTACAAAGGTTCATCACAGCTCTAAAACTGGTCAACATAACAAAAGGACCATACGAAAATATCGCTGTTGAGATAATAAAATCCAACATAGTTGGATTATTACTCTACAAAGCTTAGAGTGAAGATACAATAAACGGAATAATACAGAAATTACAACAAACCATTGTCGGTGAAACATCCGACGTAATAAAAGCTAAAATGGCAAGCACATCCCAAAGGAAAGGTAAGACCGCAGACTTTGCGTAAGCTCCTAGATGCGGCTTATATTGGCAAAGGCTTACCATTGGAACATGCTGATAAGTTAAGTCTAAGGTAGTAATAAACATACGGCAAGCATAAAACTAGTAGAAGTAAAAGCAAGAAATTTCAGTACAATGAATGACGCCGTAAGTAAATATATAGATTACAGCACAGAAATAATTGGAAGTGTTATAATAATAATTACAATAAAATACAACCCTCTCGAGGTAATAACTTTAGGGGACACTACCGAAATAGAGGAAATGGTAGATATTCCACAATGATTATAATAATACCAACAAAGGCGGCAACTATAGAGGAATTTACCGCGAGGAAATTACCACTGGCAAAACGCTTATAGAGGAAATTCTAATAATAACAACGTTAAAATCACGTTAAAATCAACGTCGGAACCTTTAGATACTCAGAACACTAAGGTGTAAATCACCGCGTCCAGAAGATCGACGAAGAACCACGAACATCCAGTAGTAACAGATTTGCCCTACTGGCGGAGGTGGACGAAAACCAACCAGCGCCAGACACCGCAAAAAAACCCAAGCCTCCTCCAATCTATATCAGGGAGAAAAACTCGAGTGCCCTGGTCAACCGAATTGCGGCGTTGATCGGGAACGGTGACAACTTTCATGTTGTCCCGCTTATCAAAGCGAACATCCACGAAATAAAGGTGCAAACCAAGACTGAAGACACAAGACTTCCGTATCGTGTCCAAATATTTGGACAATGATCGGATAAGCTTATACACGTACCAGCTGAAAAGCAGCAAGGGCGCAACGGTAGAAAAGGGAATGTTATGATGTTACCGCGCGGAAATAAAAACCGCCCTTAAAGAAAAGGGCTTCGCCGCCAAGAACTTTATTAACATTCTAAATAAAGATAAAAAGACACAACCACTCTTCAAGGTCGAGCTCGAGCCAGAAAGCAGGTCGCTAAAGAAAAACGAAGTCCACCCAATCTGCAAGCTGCCATATCTTTTGCATCGGAGAATCACAGTTGAAGAGCCACATAAACGCAAAGGTCCAGTGCAATGCACTAACTGCCAAGAGTATGGGCACACTTGGTCATACTGCACACTTCGGGCTGTCTGTGTAGTCTGCGGGGACGCCCACAACTCCACTTACTGCACTACAAACAAGGGCAGTACCGCGAAGAAATGTGGAAACTACGGAGGCAACTATATAGGATGTATGGTATACAAGGATTTGAAGAGTCGCATGCGTCAAGCGGCCACAACGCATAACCAAAATCCACTGAATGTGTACATTGCATCAAAAGCTACGCCTGACGTCTTCTTCGCCAAAGCTGCGAGGTCCTCATTCGTTCCCCTAAACACCACCAACGGCTTCTCCTATGCCGA
Organism: Drosophila ananassae; assembly: GCF_017639315.1. Taxonomy (NCBI): domain Eukaryota; kingdom Metazoa; phylum Arthropoda; class Insecta; order Diptera; family Drosophilidae; genus Drosophila; species Drosophila ananassae. The sequence continues at coordinate 68,233 of NW_025319131.1, forward strand.
TGCACTACGATCTGGAATGGAAAATCCAAATCAGCCTAACTCACACAGCGCTCAACAGGCCCCGGAACAGCCACATAGCAAAACGGAAACTATGATGCTTACCTTCCAACAAAGTATGATGGAGCTTATGTCATTCATGCAAACGACCATACAAACACTTGTTCAAAACCGGAACATAGTACACAGCTGCTCGTTGCACAACAGTCTAAATAATCTATGCAGACTCTACGAATATCAATGTGGAACGCCAATGGTGTCTCACGGCATAAACTAGAATTGTCACGATTCTTGATCGATAACCATATTGACGTTATACTACTGGTGGAAACGCATCTTACAAGCAAATACAACTTTCAAATAAAAGGCTATACAATCTACCGCAAAGATCATCCAGGTGGGAACGCCCACGGCGGAACTGTAGGTCTAATCAGAAAACGTTTTAAACACCATTTTCACAAAAGGTTTGAAACAAACTTCTTGCAGGCTACATCGATACAAATTCAGTCAAGAAACGGAACCCTTTCAATCGCTGCCGTTTACTGCCCTCCTCGTTTCTCAATCTCGGAAGGACCATTTATGGACTTCTACAATTCACTTGGGGATTAATTTATTTCCGCAGGAGACTACAACGCCAAACACACGCACTGCGGATCACGTCTAGTGACTCCCAGAGGAAAGCAATTGTACAATGCAATTATAAATGTGAGTAATAAACTGGAGTACCCACATACTAGCCAACCGACCCACGCAAGCTCCCAGACCTTTTTGATTTTGCGGTGACAAAACATACCTTGCAATCTAATAAGTGCCAAGGCAGTCCCGGTCTTATCACCAGACCACTCGCCCGTACTTTTAACGCTTCTTCAAAGCCCAGAAATAACAGAACACCCCCTCAGCCTGACATCGCCAAAAACGAACTGGCTTAAATACAAAAAGTACGTGAGTACCCAAATAGAACTCGCCCCGGAGTTTAACATTGAATCGGACATCGATTACACTACGAGCGCCCTGGAAGAAGTACTCGTTGCGGCAGCCAAAATCTCTACTATTCACGGGAAGGAAGTAGACCAAAACGAATACCACAAATCTAATCAGCAAATCGAACAGCTCGTGCGAGAAAAGAGGCGCACGCGTCGTGATTGGCAAAACAGCAGATCACCAGCCTCAAAGCAACGCTTTAACGAAGCAACACGATCACTCGACCAGGCTCTTTACCAACAGGAAGAAAATGCGCAGCTGAGGTACATCCAGAATCTTTCTCCAACAAGCACAAAGTATCCTCTGTGGAGGGCCCACCCAAATCTCAGCGCCCCAATCGAAACGACCACCCCGATAAGAAACTCTTCAGGATGCCGGGCTGGCAGCGACGAAGACCGAGCTGAAACATTCGCTACACACCTCAAAAGTGTCTTCCAGCCTAACCCTGCCTCAAATTCATTCCTTCTGCCAGTTATTCAGCCAAAAGCTACCCCTCAGTCAACTGCACTTTCATTCCGGCCGAAAGAAATCGAAAAAGTCATATGAGGACTTAAACCAAAAAAGGCTCCCGGTGGTGATTTACTGGAAAGCCTTTTATCTTGTTTGTCTAAATTGTCCGAAATATGCTCGCTAACTCGATTAATACCACATCTGGATGCTTGCAAAATTATACCGGCACACCAATTTGGCTTCCCAAGAAACCACGGAACCATCGAACAAGAGAACAGAATTACAACCGAAGTACGCTCAGCCTTCGAACAGCGAGAATACTGTAGTGCTATTTAGCTCGTCGTATCTCAAGCTTTCGACCGAGTTTGGCTTAATGGACTGATGCACAAAATTAAAACGTATTTGCCAACATACACCCACAAGCTACTGGAATCATACCTCTACAATAGGGTATTCTCAGTGAGATGCATCGCAGCTACTTCGGGCGACTACAACATCGTAGCTGGAGTTCCACAAGGAAGCGCACTCGGCCCGTGTCTATATGTTTTGTATAATGCGGATAGTCCCACAAACGCACAACTCACAACGTCAAGGTTCGCCGACGATACCGCTATCCTTAGTCGCTCCAGATGCTCAACGCTAGCTACCATCCAACTGGCTAATCATCTAAAAGTAGTGGAAAGGTGGCTGTCCGATTGGCGCATTAAAATAAACGAACAAAAGTGTAAACATTTAACGTTTATTTTTAACGCAGATCCCTCAAGCTAACGAAGTAACGTACCTTGGCGTCCACCTTGATAGACGACTAACCTGGCGTAAGCACATCGAATGCAAGAAGGTGCACCTAAAAATGAAAGCCAGCGGCCTCCACTGGATCACAAACTCACGACAAGCTACTTCTCTACTATTCAGTCCTAAAGCCAATCTGGACGTATGGTTCCCAGCTGTGGGGGAACGCGAGCAGCAGCAACATAGACATCATACAGCGTGCACAATCAAAAATCTTGAGAACTATCACTGGGGCACCTTAGTATGTTCGCAACGAAAACATCCACTGGGATGTGGGCATCCTCGCAGTGAAAGACGGAATTCAGAAGCAAAAAGAGTCCTACAAAGAAACTCTGTCATCTCACCCAAATCCCCTCGCTCAGGGATTGACTCGGGTTTCTAGCAGATCCCGCATGCGACGCAACGACCTTCCAACCCAGCAATCGATTTTTAGGGCCGTCTAACTCTGTATCAGTCAACATGACTGTTAGTTAAGTTAAAAATATAAGATTTGATACACCTTTGTTACACCGCTTGAAAATATGTAGCCCGTGAAATTTAAAAAGTCACCTTACTTTTGAACACACCTCGTATGCGCGGTTGAGATCGATCTTGAAGAAAATAGTTTTTCAATAGAACACGTGTGTGCAGTCTTGTATGTGTGGTAGTGGAAGCCGGTCCGGTATGCGCATTGAGGGTGGCTTGGTCTCCAATAACCAGTAGGTTTACCATGTGTAAAGGGTAAGCATATGGGCTTTTAGAAAGGCTGCATACTCCCATGCCTATTAAATACTGGTTTCGAAGTTTCTCTGGTCGCGCGAAGGGTGGGGCTCCTTTGGTGTCGAAGACATGGGTGACGCTGATCATTTGGTCATGGAATGATTAATTATAAGAAGAGGCGAAATTACTCAATCCGTCAAAGCTGCCTCTTGGTCCTCTTACGGTTGCATTTAGTTTTTTTAGGAGTCGTCTGGTCAGTGTTATGACTCGATGTTCTTGATGGGACTGCTGTTGTTTGTTTTTTGAAAAGGCATATGTTGAGCTATCAGCGTTTTGATAGCGGCCGAATTAATAGACAAGGTTCAATTTTATTATTCAATTTATTGTGGGTCAATTTAACCCCAAAACAAATTCCGCGGCCGAACCAAAACAATGGCGAATTACAAGTGTCTAAAACCTAAGAGCTTGCGCAGAAGCTCCACCAAAGCTCCCAAAGTGCATGTGCTACAAATACCAATAAAGCGCATGCGAAACTGGGAGACAAAACAGAGAAGAATACATGCTGACAACAACAGCTGCAGCTAAGCATTTTATGATTATTTTAAATGCACTTTTTGGTGGCTGCTTGGCCCAACATCCTCCCCCCCTTGAAGGGTGGGCCTTCAATAACACTGTTGGAAGGGGTGGTTATTCCGTGGGTTGTCTTTCCTAGTATAGAGCGACGACACATCCCGTGATAGTTCACCGCGTCCAGAAATCACCCAGCCAAATCGAGTATTCTGGGCCATGGGGAGCCCGTGACCTAATTGGATTTGACCAGCCGACAATAGGTCAAAGAATAAGCTGGCTACAATCAACAGGTCCACTCGCTGCGTTTTGTGGAAGTTAGGGTCAGCTAAATCTATATTGCCAGGAATCTTCCAGCGCGAAGCATCTATGTCCTGGCTAGGCTGATAGTCCGTTATATGTGAAGCTACAACAGCATCAATTTCCACTGATTTTCCTCCAACTCTTCTTGAAGCGCGGTGAACCGCTCTCGCAAACGCTTCGCCACTGACTCCAGCGCCATAATGGAAGAATCCTCAGTCCGCGCCGCAGCCTTCACCTTATGATGCAGCGCCTCCATTTCCTGGCAGGCCACCTCTGCTCTTCTCGGCAGCATCCTTTCCCGGTTTGCGGCAGCAGCTCCAATCACGGTTGCCATTTTTGGTACAAATGTACCAAAACTGGTACATTTTTTATGCGTTGGTACATTGGATCACTTTTTTTCATTTTGGTACATTTTCAATATGCCTGGTCTAGTTTTTTTTTCAAAAAATTTTATTTTCACACATATTATTTTAACAAATGGCTCTGTTCCACCAAGCACAAATTTTGTATCTGTTAGAAATGGAACCATTACTAACACTGAAAAATATCGCATGCAGTCGATTTGCGATGTTCCGTCTCAAATTGAGAAAATATGTATGCGCCAACGTAGGGTCCATCACTACGTAAATAGTTATAAATTGTGAAATACATAAAATCTTTCGAGAACTTGAATTTAAAAAATATTTTTGTTACTTCACTATGTTTGGTCTCCAAAAGACTGTTCATTTTTAAAAATGAACTAAGTTTAAATTTAATTTATTATTGTTTAAGGAAAGTTCTGTTTTTTTTTTATACGCTAAATACTATACTACTACTATAATTTGAAGTAAAAAATGAAACGTGAAATAATAAAAGATCATTTTAAAAAAACGTTAGGAAATTTTAGTTTTAAAAAATACCGAGAAAAATTTGTGGTACATTTTTGCTCAAATTGGTACATTTTTTCAAAATTTTGGTACAAATAATTTTTTTGGAATGGCAACCGTGGCTCCAATAGTCTCAGCTCCAGACTCCATTCTTCAATTAAAATGCAACTTGTACCAACAACAACAAGGGCGCTTTCTTGGCACTTTTAATGCTGATCACAATAATAAACCGGGATGAAATAACGTCGGGGTCACCAAATGTTGAGCTATCAGCGTTTTGATAGCGGCCGAATTAATAGACAAGGTTCAATTTTATTATTCATTATTTATTGTGGGTCAATTTAACCCGAAAACAAATTCCACGGCCGAACCAAAACAATGCCGAATTACAAGTGTCTAAAACCTAAGAGCTTGCGCAGAAGCTCCACCAAAGCTCCCAAAGTGCATGCGCTATAAATACCAATAAAGCGCATGCGAAACTGGGAGACAAAACAGAGAAAAGTACATGCTGACAACAACAGCTGCAGCTAAGCATTTTATGATTATTTTAAATGCACTTTTTAGTGGCTGCTTAGCCCAACAGCATACATGTTATCCAACCCCTAGTTTAACTAATCTAATACAATATATAAACATAATTTTAAATCGCAGAAGCCTCTGCTGGATGAGTCATATCCTATTTGTCAATCTTCCCCCCATTCGTGTCTGAGAACCACCAAGTAATTATCCCAGGCTAAACATCTAGCTCTAACTGTAATCATATTTCTGAAACTTTTCCACGGTCTGAGCCAGACTGATAAACAATTGAATCGGTTCGCCGCCGCCAGTCCGAATTTGATATATCTTCCGATCTCTTAATGTCTCTATGATATGAATAGCAAAGGCAGTCTTAATCGGGATTGTACCAAGCCTGAATAAGATATAATTGTGGAGTGAAAAGTGGGTTCAACATAAAAGTCGATTTAATTTAAAGTTTGTAAAATTTAAGAAATAAAATAAAAATTATTTTTTTTAAAAGTAAACTTCGGAACAAAATTAATTGGCGCCCAACGTGGGGCCATGATAAATAAGGTGTTTCAAAATAATAAATTAATGAAATAAAAAAAATAATTTAAACAGAAATACCGGCGTGGTCCAAAGAAAACTCAAAGGTTCCCCTAAAAAATCGATGAAAGTTAACCCACAAAAGACAACTCCAAAAAAAGAATTATATTAAAAAAAAAAAAATAAAAAATAAAATAAATAACATTAAAATTGCAAAAAAACTTTAAAAATACATATAATAAAAAACATATAAATAGAAAGGAAAAACAACCATCGAAATAAAGTGTAAAAATTAAAAAAAAATTAAATATTCAAAATAATATTTCAATAAAATAAACAAAAAATATTATTAACAAAAAAACCAAAAAATTAAAAGATAAAAAAAAACACAATAAAAAAGACAGCAAAAAAAAAAAAATAAATAAATAAACAAATCACAAAAAAAAATAAGAAAGTGCAAAGTAAAAATAAAAAAAAAAACACAATATATCAAAAAAAAAAGAAAGAAAGCAAAACCAAAAATAAACGGTCAAAACTACAAAAAAATCATCAATCGTATCAAGAAGGAGAGAAGACATCAAGAAGGAAGACGCAAGGAGAAAAGACGACATCAAAAGAACCAGAAAAGAGCTACCAACATGTGAGGATAAATAATTATTAGCTGTTAATAATAGATATACAAAATTTTAAATATATATAGAATAATCTCTAAATTCATATTATACAACACAAAAAAAAGTCAACTATTAACAATAAAACAATCTGGAAGACATAATTAAAAGTTTAGAAAATTTAAACATGGCAAACGGTGGTGGAGCTAACACACACATGATAAGTAGTGGATTAGGAACTAGCAGTAGCATAACGATGGAACTAATAAATAGACTAATTAATGTTCAATTAAATGATTTGAATGAAAAGGTAGATGATCTAACCTCAAAGTTAGAAAACAAAAACAATGCAGTTGAAGATTACAAAGTTCAGATAATTGAGCCAAACGTTAGTTGCGAGACGACTTTGGATGTGGTAAAAGCACTTCCCAAATTTTACGGGGAACAAACCCAATGTGTTTGCTGGCGAGAGGCAGCAGAAACAGCAATGAGCTTATATAAAATAAATAGTGAACAATGTTTTATTGCGTTAACAATATTGAGGAATAAAATCATGAGAACGGCTCATGACGCCCTTACAAACCATGGTACAGTACTAAATTTTAATGCCATATTATCTAGACTGGATTTTATCTACAATGATAGAAGACCAATCCATGTACTAGAAGCTGAATTAAGTATCCTAAGACGGAAAATTATCAATAACAGAATTTTATAATGAAGTCAATAAAAAAATTTCCAAGGTCAACAAAAAGAAGAATCAATGGAAATAGAGCCGTCAATCAAAATTCTTAATAGACCTAAATGGCAATCGAATAATTTCCGTCAAGGGAATTATGCGTCCCAAACCCAAGAACGTCCGTATTTTCATCCTAATCAACAAAACTTTAGTCGTCCGAATAATAGTTTCCAACAAACTCAAAATGGTCCAAATTTTCCTATATAAAGGATACATGAGGGAACAGTAAGTCAACCACAAAATAAAACAATGAAAGTGAACAACATACAAGAAGATTATTTTTTAGAAGGTCAGGAACAAACCTACCTTATTTAGTGCGAATTAACAAAAAGTATAACAAAAAATTTATAGTGTTAATCGATACAGGCGCAACAGCCTGTTACATTAAAAGCGGAATATTTTTAAATAAAAACGAACTTCCAATACACAAGGGAGTATCAACGGTCAATGGATACTCGATAATAAAATATTATCAAATAATAACAATTTTTAATATCAAACATATCTTATATGAAATCGAAGGGTTAGAAACTGACTTGTAGTCGGCTATAACCTACTAAAAAAAATAGGAGCAATAATAGACACGAAAAGAGGTGTCATTTGCTATCATGGGAAAGAGGAAAAATTACTTTTTCATAATAAAGTGTGTAACAAAAAAACTTCGCACACCGAGGAAAAAAGTAATCATTCTGTAAATGAATTAATGATAAACAAATATTTCAACAAGTTAAAAGAATCCAAGTCAGATTCAGTCAAGGTTGAAATAAACAGCACAAAGTCCGACGGTTCAAGTGATAGTGTTTCTATCAAAACTTATGGTAATAATATTGAAGATTTGACTTCGATTTCTCAAGCTTCAGTCAGAAACGATAAAATAAATAATATTCAATTAAAACCGGAGAATCAAATGGGAAAACTCCGAGAAATAATAATAGAACATATAAAAGAGGAACACTCGAAAATAAACATGCAAATCCCGTTCAGAACCGATATCAGAGGTGAAATAAACCTAGAACACGACAGACCAATATATAGTAGGCAATATCCTTATGCCCAATCGGTGGCTGAATTTGTAAATAAAGAAATTAAAAGAATGTTGGATGAAAACTTATTTCGACCCAGCAGGAGCCCATATAATTCTCCAGTACTTGTAGTGCCTAAAAATGGATATAATGAGGACGGTACTCCAAAATTGAGACTTGTCATCGACTTTAAAAAACTAAACGAAAATACAATTCCAGATAGGTACCCAATGCAGGACCCAAGCATTATATTAGCCAATCTAGGAAAAGCAAAATTTTTTTCTACAATTGATTTGGAATCGGGATTCCACCAATTACCTATGAGGGAATCCGACATAGAAAAAACGTCTTTTTCAATAAATAACGGAAAATATGAATATCTAAGAATGCCTTTCGGGTTAACAAATGCCCCAAGAATTTTCCAACGAGCCATGGATGATATATTAAGAGATCAAGTGGGAAAATCTGTCACGTCTATATGGACGATATTATAATCTTTCCAAATTCAATAGAAGATCACTATACCGATCTAACAAAAATAGTTAACATTTTATTAGAAGCAAATATGAAAATTTCTTTAGAAAAATCCCAATTTTTTTTACAAGAGACAAGCTTCCTTGGATATGAAGTTTCTTTCAACGTGATTAAAACAGATCCAGAAAAAATAGCAGCAATCCAGAAATACCCAATACCAAAAAACGGGAACTCAGAAGTTTTCTTGGATTAACAAGCTACTATAGAAAATTTGTCCGCTTTTATAGCGAAACCATTGACCACATATTTAGGAGGCCAAAATGGAAAAATATCAAAAAATATGTCCAAAAAAATGTCAATACAATTAGATAACGCAGCCATAAAAGCGTTTAACGAACTAAAACAAAATTTAATAAATCAAATCGAATTAATTCAACCAGATTATAGTAAAAGATTCAATCTAACAACAGACGGTACTATCACAAGAAGGCAAACCAATAACGTTTATATCAAAGACCCTAAATAAAACCGAACAAGCATATGCAACTAACAAAAAGGAATTATTAGCTATAGTTTGGGCATTAAAGAATCTCAGAAATTATTTATTCGGAGTAGTAGGAATGGAAATACATACAGATCAACAACCATTAGCGTATTCTATATCCGTCAAAAACCCAAACATAGGAATGAAACGGTGGTATTCATTTATACAAAGTTTTACTCCAATTATTAAATATCAACCAGGAACTACAAATGTCGTGGTAGACGCTTTGTCGAGAATACAGATCAATAATCTAACAGAAACAGATTTATCAGATAATAGATCAGAAGATAACACAATTCATTCCGCAGAAAGCAGTTTTGAAAATGTAATTGAAGAAACAAAAAATCAACTAAATTAATTCAAAATTCAACTCCTTATCACTACTGGAAGATTCACAATTCACGAATCAATAAATATATTCAATAACACAAGACATATTATTGAATATGACACTCCAGAAAATTTAATAACAATTTTGAGAGAATACATTCAACCAGACTCATTGCCGCGCTCACAGAATTGTTGAAGAGACTCATTGCCGCGCTCACAGAGATTTAGATGAAAACTACAAACAAATATACTGTATTATTGGCCACAATTATTTATAAAACTCAAAGAATATATAAACAAGAAAGGAAAGCTAACTTCGGCCGGAGCCGAAGTTACCCTGCAGTTCAGTCGCAGTCCGCTAGGTGGCGCCACGCATCTTATATTATTAGATATATAGCGGATCGTATATAGTCGGCCGGTCTTTATGAAATTTGGGATATTGAATTATTTTGCCCAAAGAGTAATCTGTACCAAGTCCCATCTTTCTAACTTAAAAAACACCAAAGTTATGCCAATTCCGTTCGTTCTATGACAGCTATAGGATATAGTCGGCCGATCCTTATGAAATTTTGTACATAAGATATTTTGGTCAAATATAACATGTGCGTAAAGTCCCAACCCTCTAACTTAAAAAACACCAATTTTATGGCATTTCCGATCAATCAGTTATATGGCAGCTATAGGATATAGTCGACCGATCCCGGCCGTTCCGACTTATATACTACCTGCAAGGGAAAAAAGGATGTGTGCAAAGTTTCAACTCGATAGCTCCAAAACTTAGAGACTAGTTTGAGTAGAAACCGACAGACACACAGACAGACGGACAGACGGACATGCTCATATCGACTCAGGAGGTGATCCTGATCAAGAATATATATACTTTATAGGGTCAGAGATGTCTCCTTCACTGCGTTGCACATCCAATAGAAATACCAATAGGCGAAGCACCCATACCAGTTAATGAAGGCGAAAATATTCATGTCGATATATTTTACGCAGATAAAAAAATGTTTCTTACTTGCATCGACGCATACTCAAAGTTTCTAACAGTAAAAGAAATAGAAAATAAATCTATTATTGAGAATAAAGTTTTAGAACTCTTACAACATTATTCTTTAGCAAAGATAATTATGACGGACATTGAACCAAGTTTCACATCAGCACAATTCAGATCATTCATACTTAGAAGTGGTCTTATAATACATTTCGCTGATCCAAGACACAGCACTTCGAATGGGAAAATTGAAAGAGCACATTTAACACTAACAGAAATGTAAATATGTAAATAAATCTGTAAATAAATCATAACAAAATTCCAGTTATATTACAACAGGCTCAAACTAATATGCTGAGCACTCATAACAAAGACAAAAAAAAAAAACATATAATGTAGGAGAGATCATATACGAGAAAAAATATGGGGAGAGAAATAAGCTAAATCCAAGATACAAAAAACAAGTAGTTAAGAATATCAAAAAAATAAAGTAATAATAAACAACAGGAATAGAATAAAGATAACATTAAGTTTTAAAAAAATCCTTTTTCTAACTTAAAGGTGACAATGATTGTTGCACTACAACTATTTCTGATCATAGTTGAGAATACATTCAACCAAATGTAACTGTAGGCCTCCACTGTACACTAGAAGATATTTATATTATACAAAAACCTTGAAAAGACAACTTTGTAATCAAATTTCTTTTTACAAGAATTTTTGTCCAAGACGTAGAGAACGATGAGGATAAAGCCTTAATTGTTGAAGAGACTCATTGCCGCGCTCACAGAGATTTAGATGAAAACTACAAACAAATAGACTGTATTATTGGCCACAATTATTTATAAAACTCAAAGAATATATAAACAAGAAAGGAAAGCTAACTTCGGGCGGAGCCGAAGTTACCCTGCAGTTCAGTCGCAGTCCGCTAGGTGGCGCCACGCATCTTATATTATTAGATATATAGCGGATCGTATATAGTCGGCCGGTCTTTATGAAATTTGGGATATTGAATTATTTTGCCCAAAGAGTAATCTGTACCAAGTCCCATCTTTCTAACTTAAAAAACACCAAAGTTATGCCAATTCCGATCGTTCTATGACAGCTATAGGATATAGTCGGCCGATCCTTATGAAATTTTGTACATAAGATATTTTGGTCAAATATAACATGTGCGTAAAGTCCCAACCCTCTAACTTAAAAAACACCAATGTTATGGCATTTTCGATCAATCAGTTATATGGCAGCTATAGGATATAGTCGACCGATCCCGGCCGTTACGACTTATATACTACCTGCAAGGGAAAAAAGGATGTGTGCAAAGTTTCAACTCGATAGCACCAAAACTGAGAGACTAGTTTGCGTAGAAACCGACAGACAGACAGACAGACAGACGGACAGACGGACATGCTCATATCGACTCAGGAGGTGATCCTGATCAAGAATATATATACTTTATAGGGTCGGAGATGTCTCCTTCACTGCGTTGCACATCCAATAGAAATACCAATAGGCGAAGCACCCATACCAGTTAATGAAGGCGAAAATCTTCATGTCGATATATTTTACGCAGATAAAAAAATGTTTCTTACTTGCATCGACGCATACTCAAAGTTTCTAACAGTAAAAGAAATAGAAAATAAATCTATTATTGAGAATAAAGTTTTAGAACTCTTACAACATTATTCTTTAGCAAAGATAATTATGACGGACATTGAACCAAGTTTCACATCAGCACAATTCAGATCATTCATAAGTAGAAGTGGTCTTATAATACATTTCGCTGATCCAAGACACAGCACTTCGAATGGGAAAATTGAAAGAGCACATTTAACACTAACAGAAATGTAAATATGTAAATAAATCTGTAAATAAATCATAACAAAATTCCAGTTATATTACAACAGGCTCAAACTAATATGCTGAGCACTCATAACAAAGACAAAAAAAAAAAAAACATATAATGTAGGAGAGATCATATACGAGAAAAAATATGGGGAGAGAAATAAGCTAAATCCAAGATACAAAAAACAAGTAGTTAAGAATATCAAAAAAATAAAGTAATAATAAACAACAGGAATAGAATAAAGATAACATTAAGTTTTAAAAAAATCCTTTTTCTAACTTACAGGTGACAATGATTGTTGCACTACAACTATTTCTGATCATAGTATCAACAACGTCCGAAATAATAAATTATTCAAATCATGACTTCTTCCTTTACAAAGACAGTAAAGATGTTCTGACCTATCACTCGTATACTGAATTATTCCATGTCACAAACATTAGTTTTTATAAAGAAATTATTGAGGCTGAATACAACCACATAAAGGATACCAATAATGATAAATTATATTGGGAAATTTCATACAATTTAAAAACTATTAAATTAATTTTATCACAATTACTCCCAACAAGAACTAAAAGGGGTATTAACGAATTAGGAACTGTGTTAAAATGGTTAGTTGGCATCCCGGACCATGATGATGTTGTAACAATTGAAAACAAAATTAACGATCTTATTGAAAATAATAACAAACAGCAAATAATAAATTCCAAATTGTTTGAGGAAAAAAAAACACTGTCATCTAATTTAAAATCAGTTTTTACAAGCCATGAATTACCTTTAAGAAAACATCGCTTACATTTGATTACTTAGGATTTACAAAATTTAATAGACACAATAACTTTAGCAAAGATTGATGTATTTAATACAAAAGTTCTAAACAATGATGATATCGAAGAAATAAATAAACATGAATTAAGACTTAATGGACATTTCAGAATTTAAAATTTCTTTACATAGAGAATTATTTATAGTTTATATAAAGTACCCAATTATTAAAAATAGATGCGAAATTTTAGAGCTATTTCCCATAATGATGGAAAATTAATTTTAGTAAATAAGTTTATTTAAAACACGAAGTAATTAATTTTAAAAATAAAAAAACTATTCAATAACTATTGTATATTAGGCAAAGACAAATCATGCTATATTAATAAATGGAAGGTGCTATATTAATAAATGGAAAAAATATTGTAAATGATTCTTACTTGCAAGGATCATATCTAATAACATTCAATAGTGCCACAATAATTAATAATATATCATATACGAATATAGAAAATTAGATATTAAATTATATAACAGCCCACAATTATAATAATTATAAAATATCAGTATATTTAATTTCAAACAATTCGGAACTATCATTTGATAATATCAATATACTTAAACCATTTATTCAAATTAAAAAGACAAGAATACCTGTTGAGCGATCAGCTTTTTGATAGCGACTGAATTAAAGACGAGATTCAATTGTTTATATTCAATTTATTGAGCTAATTCCGCACAGCAAAAACAAATAGCGGCCCGTCAATAATAACTCCCAAAATACAACAAGAAGAAGAACAGCTTTGGCGCAGAAGCTCTTCCAAAGCTCCCAATGGCGCATGCGCTACAAAAATGACAACAAAGTACATGCGAATCTGGAAGTCAAAAGAGAAGATTAAATGCCGCTGCAGATGAACAAATTATCAATATTCTAATTAGCCTATCTGGTGGCTGCTTAGCCCAACATCCTCCCCCTATTGAAGGGTGGGCCTTCAATAACAATTTGGAAGGGCAGCAGACATATCTTTTAAGGGATATTCCCTTAATGATTAAGAACTCACAGGGCGAGAAAGGCACACCAACTTCTTCCAAACCCTTGACCATGCATCGCTCCTCCCAATAGACCAATGCGGGAATCGAGTACCGAGTGCAGGGGGTCCAGAACGTTGATTCTTCTCCTCTTCTCCTTCTGCATAGGGCAATCCAGCCTCCCGCGATAGTACAATGCGTCCAGAAACCACCCATCCAAATAGTGTATTTTGGACTACTGGGAGGCAGTGACCTCCGTGAGGAATCTTGCATTTCGAAATATCAATTTTAAGGCTGGGCTGACAGTCCGCAATATGAGACACTATAACCGCCTCTAGGTTCGCACAATATATGGTTAGTCGAGACTTCACACATACATTAACGGAGGATCCATCCGTAGCAAACTCAGTGCCGCCGAGACCGGCGACCGCTACACAACTTTTGGTGCGACGAAGCTGAAGTTGACTTGCCAGCCGCGATGAGATAAGGTGAACTTGTGAACCAGAGTCCAATAACCCGCTGCAAGGCAGGAAGACACCTGATCGACCACGGATGAGGATATTGGCGGTTGGCAGAAGCACTTCAGTAGGGCGATCCTGCGTCAAGACCGTATTGATTGACTGGGACGGTGGGGTAGTAACGGCAACACCAGCGGCGGAAACCAAGCTTCGTAGTGGTGGGGAATTGTTTGAGCTGGGCAGCTGCCCGCAATGGTGCAACAAAGCATGATGTCGGCGATTGCACTTTGAGCAACGGGCAGCTGAACATCCGCGTGCAAAATGACCATCCTCCATACATACAAAGCAGCGGGTCAGCCGTCGCACTTCGTCGAAGCGTTGACTAAGTGGCAAGGCAATGAAGCTTGGACATGTAGGAAGCGCGTGCGCCAAAACACCACACAGGGCGCATAGAGCTGGACGGGCGTTGATAATCATGCACGACGATCGGTAATTCGAAGATCTCCCTCGGCCCACTTGGTTAGCTGGTGGATTCGCAGCCAAAGAAAAGTCGACGCATTCAAGAGTCCGGCACCTTTGCTCCAAGAATCGTG
Organism: Drosophila ananassae; assembly: GCF_017639315.1. Classification (NCBI taxonomy): domain Eukaryota; kingdom Metazoa; phylum Arthropoda; class Insecta; order Diptera; family Drosophilidae; genus Drosophila; species Drosophila ananassae. The sequence continues at coordinate 83,337 of NW_025319131.1, forward strand.
CCATGGACTCCCTAGACGGAAGGCTGTCGTTGTTTCCGGCGAGAGTGTCTTCCCACTTGGCTTTTGTGGCCGGATCCAACTTCTGAAGGACAATCTGGATGAGCAAGCATCCTTGGATCTCGGCAGCTGATCCAGAGCTCATGAGAGCCCGCATATGCCTATTGAACCGATCCGACAGCTCCCGCAACGTAGCAACAGAACGTGGCTCGACCACACGAAGCTGCAGGATCTCGTTGATGTGAGACTGGAAAATTAATCGCCGATTACTAAACCGATTGCCAAAAAATGACAACAAAGTGCATGCGAATCTGGGAGTCAAAAGAGAAGATTAAATGCCGCTGCAGATGAACAAATTATCAATATTCTAATTAGCCTATCTGGTGGCTGCTTAGCCCAACAATACCATTAACTCTAATTGTAATAACACTAACTTCAACATATTTAGTTTGGTTAGTAATTTCAAAATTAAGAAAAATTTATTTAAAACATTTAACGGCTTAAAAACATTTTTCAAAGAAATAATCTGCCAGACGTAGAAAAACAAGAAGAAAACATCGTGGCAGAATTAACGGCTCATTTAAACTCTATCTCTGCACCGTCCTTTGAATCGGGACTCTTCAACTTAGAAGGGGAAGTGTTATCCAACCCCTAGTTTAACTAATCTAAAACAATATATAAACATAATTTTAAATCGCAGAAGCCTCTGCTGGATGAGTCATATCCTATTTGTCAATCTTCCCCCCATTCGTGTCTGATAACCACCAAGTAATTATCCCAGAATAAACATCCAGCTCTAACTGTAAACATTTTTCTGAAACTTTTTCACGGTCTGAGCCAAACTGATAAACAATTGAATCGGTTCGCCGCCGCCAGTCCGAATTTGATATATCTTCCGACCTTAAGTTTTCACCAATGTGTCAATTATTGCATCAGCCAATTGTCCGTTTCTCTTAATGTCTTTTAGGACAATTGTTTAGATTTATAAATAGCCCTTTTTGAGGTTTCTCTCTTAAGCCGAGGTTTGATGATAAATCGATATGAATAGCAAAGGCAGTCTTAATCGGGATTGTACGAAGCCTGAATAAGATATAATTGTGGAGTGAAAAGTGGGTTCAACATAAAAGTCGATTTAATTTAAAGTTTGTAAAATTTAAGAAATAAAATAAAAATTATTTTTTTTAAAGTAAACTTCGGAACAAATTTAATTTACACGTCGTCGTTTTGGGAGTTCATAACTGCATCGGTTATGGGAAGTGTATGGGTATAGGTAAATAGATTGATTGATTTAAATTTTCCGTTTATTGACCTTGTTGAGATTCGAGTTTTTATTAAGGAAAAGTTAATCTTGTTCTTTCATGCACTTTTTAAATGAAAATAAAGTGAAGCTTGATTACAATCGTTATCGATAAGGTCTAATTCACAATAGCTTATTATAATATTATATACTATACGGAATATCTTATTTACACTAGCTTAAATATAAGTAACTCTAGTTTATTATATTTATACAATTCAACACGCCTCCTTAAATTTATAATCTAGAATACTTTTTTTACTTCATTTGTACTTAATTTGTTTACCATTAGCTTTGTCACAGTTTGACTATAATATTTTACAAGTTGTTACAATAATTTTAGCGATTGTCTATTATTCAAAAATTTAGTTTTACATAGGCTTTTGGTTAATATATCTGCTAAATTTTACTTTTACAATATCGATTAAGCCTTTATTATAGCTCTCATTTATGTAGTGATACTGAACTTCAATGTGTTTCGAATTTTTTGTAAAGTTCCCGAATTTAGCTATAGCGATTGCTCCTGTATTATCTTCGTAAATTTTTATGGGTTGACTGAATTTTTCTTTAAATGAATCCATTAATAAATTTCTAGTAAATAATATTTCAGTTACAGCTTCTGACATAGCAGTATATTCAGCAAAAGTTGAACATTTTACAATTGAATTTTGTTTTCTTGTCTTCCAGAAGATTAGGTTTCCTTGGAACCTTATAACAAAACCCGTTGTTGATTTTCTATCAATACAGATTGCGAAATCAGAATCTACCGTACAGTCTAGAATATCATTATTTAAATTATCACAATAAGTCAGTTTTAAGTCTTTTATCCTATATAAATATTTCAATACTCTTAAAGCATATTTAAAATGAGTTTCGTTATAGCAGTTTTGGAATCTGCTGAGATAATTCACACTATATGTTATGTCCGGTCTTGTGCCTGTACTTATGTAGAGTAATTCTCCTATTAAGTTTCTATATTTTATACATATGTTCAGTTGATTCAGATGCTTGTTGTAACTTTAAATTTGTTTCCATGGGTGTATCGTATAATCTTGAATTTTCTAACATGTATTTTTCCGCTAAAGACTCTATATTTCTTGTTTGACATAGTGTCATTTTAGTGCTTTCAGTATTATAGTCTACATCTATGCCAATATAGCTTGAAATTTTACCTAAGTCTTTCATAGAGAACCTTTTCTTTAAACTAGCTTTTACTTCTTCGATTTTGGACAAGTTTTTGCAACAAATTAACAAGTCATCTACAAAAACTAGTAAGTGAATTGGATCCTTTTTTGCAATATCTACATATAAACAATAATCGTACTTACTTCTTATAAATCCTAGGCCTGTTAAGAATTTTTTTCATTTCTCGTATCATACCAAGCTCTTGGGCTTTCTCTAAGACCGTACAGTGCCTTTTGAAATTTATATATACTTTGTCTTCACTCATTTCATACCCTAGCGGCATGTTTATATAGACTTCGGCTTTTACTTTGCCATTTAGGAAAGCTGTTTCTAGGTCCATTTGTTCTATATATAAATTATTTACACAGCTATATGATAATAGTGTTTTTAAAGTTTGCATTTTTCCTACTGGCGAATATACATTATCAATATCCTCTTTTTGTTGAAAACCTCGAACTACTAGTCTAGCCTTGAACATAATATCATTTTCTTTTGAAAACCCACTTCACATCAATGACTTCTTTATTTTTAGGTCTATCGACAGCTATCCAAGTTTCGTTCTTATTCAGACTTTTAATTTCGCAATCCATTGCTCTAATCCAGTCTTCATTATTCTTAGAGCTTATCGCCTCGTGGAATGTATATGGAACATTCGCATCAATATGATTAACATATATGTAATGGGTTGTTGGACTACCATATCTATCTACCGGAATTTTTTTTCCTACTTGATTTTCTCAATGTTTGAATATTATATTATCTACGTAATTGTATTGACTCTGATTCAGATTTTTGTTTCTAACTTTGCTTCTTTTTCAGATTGCTCATCTTCACATATTTCAGATTCTGTCTCACTAAGAACTTTATCTTTACCATTGCTATATACTTCCTCGTATTCTTCTAAGCAGATTAATTCCGTTTTGTCTTCGATTATATCGACATGTCTAACATTAATAACTTTATTGTTCATTATTACTCGATAACCGTTTTTATTTGTAACCTACAAGAATTCCGACCTTAGCTTTGTCATCCCATTTGCTTTTTCTTAAAACTTCTGGTATTCTAGCAAATACTCTGCTGCCGTAGATTTTTAAATTCTTAACATTTGGCTTAATACTGAAGAATATTTCGAAAGGTGTGTTGTTTTCTTGTGTGTTGGCTATTGATCTGTTCTTTAAATAGGCTACTGCTTTCATAATTTCGGGCCAGTACTGCCTATTTACTTTAGCTTCCCGCATAAGACATCTGCCCATGTCCATAGCTGACCTGTTATATCTTTCTGCTACGCCATTTAGTTCATGTAAATATGGAGGACAAGTTAGATTCCTTTATCTCTTATGAAAGTGCAAATGTCTTTGTTTAAATACTCCTTTCCGTTATCACACTGTAATTTTTTCACACATTTGTTAAATTTATTTTCTACGAAGTTAATATAATCTTTGAAACAATTTACCGTGTCTGATTTATTTTTGATACAATAAAGTCTAGTGCACTTACTATAATCATCTACGAATGTTAGAAAATATTTTTCTCCACCATAGCCTGTAGTATGCGGTCCATTTAAGTCTGTATGAATTGTTTCGAGAATTTCTTTAGATTTTATTCTATTGTTTTCAAATGGTTTATTGGACATTTTAGATTGTAAGCAGTTCGCACACTTCATCTCAGTTTTTTCTAGCTTATCTGGCAAACCTTCTAATAATTTTTCCGAAACTATATTATTTAAAGTTATAATATTTAAAGTTTATATGGCCAAGTGCCCTATGCCATTTTTCTTTATTTGTTAGTTTTAACACATTTGTATAGACTTCTTTAATACTACCAGTTTCTTTTGCAATACCTTTTATCACATACAAGTTGTTTACTTTATTAGCTACGACTACTAATTCATTATGCTGATCATATATTTTTGCATTACTGTTTTTTGCAACAATGATATTGTTTTTCGTTATTCTTGATACGCTTAATAAATTCTCCTGAATTCCATTTACATAGTAAACATTTTTTAACTCTACAGTTTTGTTTTTATAGTAGGTTTTAAAAGTTAGTTTGATATTACCAATTTTGGTAGCTTTTAAAGTTTTGCCATCTGGCAGCTTAACGTCGACAGCAATTTTTAGATCCTGATAACTCACGAAATATTAGTCGCTTTTGATTATATGGTCCGTACAGCCGCTGTCCAAGATCCAATTTAATTGATAAGCATTTTCGCTTGGGTCCTTGAAGTCACATCCACTTGGTCCATTAGCTGCAGGATGATGTAACTCGACAGACCATGCTGCGCTCGATTCGTTGCCTGAAGTCTCGTTTACGTATCCTCGGTGAGATCCCCTGCCTCTGCTGTATGAGCCTCGTGATCTGCCATGGAAATTTGCCCGTTTTCCACTGCCCAGGTTGTGATAAAAACCTCTGTTTTGTCCAGTTTGAATAGCAATTTGGCTTGGTTGATTTCCTTGATTGAGATAGCAGTTTTTTTTCTGGTGTCCATATTTGCCCCAACTGAAACAGACTCCTTTAGCATTTGCGTTGAATGTACTCACGCTTGATATTTTAGACGTCTCGCTTTTGTTGACATTTTTCTCTTTTATTTTGCTTTTTACATATTCAGCTGTTCTTTGTTGCTCTGGTACAATATCTATAAAATCACCAATATAGCTGTAGTTCGACGGCAATGATTTTATAAGATATCTCATTTTTTCTGCTTCATCCAAAACTCCACCTGCTGCTTTAAAATCATTTATTGACTTTTCAAAATCAACAAAGAAGTCGTCCACTTCTGTATAATTGCTGAGTTTTATTTCTTCTATTTTGCCTCTTTGTATGATCTGGAGCGCCGTTGATTTCTTTGTGTAAATACTATCAAACTTTTTCATCATCTCATAGGCTGATTTGCCTTCACCTATGTATTCCAACTGTCTGTCAGGGACTGTACTCATAATCATCATCCTCGCTTTTAGGTCTCTCTTAGTCCAGTCCGCTTCAGCTTCCTTATCGGTCTTCATGCTTGTTGCTTGTTGTTTGCATTCTTTGTATTCCAGCAGAACCATCAACCTCAGTTTCCAACTTGTGAAGTTTGTTCCATCGAAGACGGGTATTAGGATGTCTTCAATTCTTGCTTGAGCAGCCATAGTTATTGCCTATTTAATTTCTGAATTGTTTTCGTATATGTCTTTTTCAATTTTTATAGCAACACCTTGCATTGATCAGTTTTTTTGAATTCAGTGTAGAATTCCTAAATCACTATTATAGCTGTTCTGTTTTCTTTTATTGTCTTTTATATTTCTTTCGCTTTTAGTTGTAGTTCTTCACTTGGTCTTTGTACCGATTTTTTTTTTTCAAAATTTTTAATCTGTTTGCATCCACGTGTTCCTTTGATTGATTTGATTTAATGCCTTCAAACACGCTTCACTTTAATGCAGATGTTCTTATTTTTAGTATATACGTATTTTTTTTCCTTAAATTTGAATCTTTTCGTTCAACGTGCCACTTTGTCATAGATTTGTGTGTACGAGTTCGCAAGCTCTTTACTTGGACTAAAACTTTTCTTTTAACTGTTTATTTTATACCAAAACTATTCACTTCTCCTTTACTTGTTTAATAAACCTTGTTTAATCAACCTTGTTCAGCTACCATGTTGAGATTCGAGTTTTAAGGAAAAGTTAATCTTATTCTTTCAAGTTCTTTTAATGAAGATAAAGTGAAGCTTGATTACAATCGTTATCGATAAGGTCTAATTCACAATAGCTTATTATAATATTATATACTATACGGAATATCTTATTTACACTAGCTTAAATATAAGTAACTCAAGATTATTATATTTATACAATTCAACAGACCTTTCTCGGGAATGTGAGTGGTTAAATTTCCTTTTCCGCTTAATGTTATCTGTCACTACTTTAAAATTTTATATTAATTTATTTTCTTTTTCACTCTTATGTTTGGGCTATTTTAATTATAACAGGTTACAGGTTATAGATTTCGATTCTACGCTTATATCAACTTGACACTCCAGTTTTTTTTAAATATCTCTGATCATATACCTTACTCTTCGGTTGTTCCATTACTCAAGCTCCCCAAATTCCAGAAGGGTATACCATTTCGCTATTCTATCCTAACAACGTCATACGAAAGCAAAACATACGAAAGCAAAACGAGCAATTTTATTTACTGTGGATGAGTCTTAGAATTAGATATTCAACACTATTCTGCAACAGTGTTCCGAAAAGTTAACCTCTTTCCTTTGGTCGCAATTAATAGGCCTCCGCTTTTTAGAGCAAAATTCTAAATTATAAAAATGTTATTTCGGATCTGACGTTCTACGCTTCCACGGACCGACGTTTATTGAATCTAATCCTTTTCACCGGGCCTCACACGTAAGGGCACCAAATCTGTGTAATGCCCTCAGCAAAACCGTACCAAAGTTTAATGTTTTCTCGGGGCCATAATAGGCAGATACGGCTGTTGCATCATCTACTGAATATTAGCTCGGGAGCCTTCTTAATTGTAGCTCTTTCGGGAGACGGGTGGGTTGATTGCTAATACCAGTAAATCAGATTACTATAAGACTAATCAAAGAGTCCCTACTGAAACTAAAAGTCCACTCCATCATGAAGAATGCAAAACCCAAATAAATACATCAGAACACTCGGGTTCATTGACCTCGAGAGATAAACGTAGTGATTACATACTATCAGGTGGGATAGAGATAACACAAGGAGGAAGAAGCATGTCCCGATACAGCTGTTCAAAGTCGGACACTGTTTCATTAGCCACCCTACCTTAGTCTTAAAAACTTTTTGTTTTTTTAAGACCCGCACATCACATTTCCAGGTCTCGGAAATAATAAATTACTCACTCATAATTCGATTATAAAGTACTCAAAATTTAAAAATTATAACTGTTGGGCCAAGCAGCCACCAAAGATTGCATATAAAATGATAATAATATGCTAAGCTGCAGCTGTTGTTATCAGCATGTTTCGTCTCTGTTTTGTCCCCAGTTTCGCATGCGCTTTATTGTTTTTTGTAGCGTATGCGCTTTGGGGAGCTTTGGCTGAGCTTCTGCGCAAGCTCTTGGTTTGGCGTTTGTTGTGATTTGGAGTTGATTGGAGCCGCATAGATTTGGGTTAAATTGAACCAAAAATAAATATATTGAACCCTGATTTGAAACGCGTGTATTTATTCGGCTGCTATTAAAACTACTAATAGCATAACATTGGTGACCCCGACGTGATCTCATCCCGGTTTAATATTGTGATCAGCATTAAAAGTGCAAAGAAAACGCCCTTGTTGTTGTTGCTACAAGTTGCATTTTAATTGAAGAATGGAGTCTGGAGCTGAGATTATTGGAGCTGCTGCAGCAAACCGGGAAAGGATGCTGCGGAGAAGAGCAGAGGTGGCCTGCCAGGAAATGGAGGCGCTGCATCATAAGGTGAAGGCTGCAGCGCGGACTGACGATTCTTCCATTATGGCGCTGGAGTCGGTGGAGAGGCGTTTGCGTGAGCGGTTCACAGCGCTTCAAGAAGAGTTGGAGGAGCTTAATTTTAGCGAGATCGGGAGTGATCTGTATTGGAAATTCTCGCAGCTGGCGACTGATGTGGAAGTGGAAATTCAGGTGGAGGTTGCCAAGCGCTCCATTAGAATCGCTGCCCACTCCACACTTCTCGACGGTGCCAGCGTATCGCCAATGCCATACAAGCCAGCCCCCTCCTTGCCACCGTTGCCGATGCCAACATTTAGCGGCGACTATGCCGAGTGGCCGGATTTCTGCGCCCTTTTTAAGACCACGATTGACATTCATCCCCACCTAACGAAAACGGAAAAGCTCCGGTGGCTCATTTCATGCCTGCGCGAGTCAGCCTTGGACACGGTGAGAGCTCTGGAAATTACTGACGCGAACTACTATGTGGCCCTTGACCTATTGCGCAATCGTTTTAGTAATCGGCGTTTAATATTTCAGTCTCACATTAATGAGATCCTGCAGCTTCGTGTGGTCGAGCCAGGGTCTGTTGCTACGTTGCGGGAGCTATCGGATCGGTTCAATGGGCATATGCGGGCTCTTATGAGTTCCGGATCAGCTGCCGAGATCCAAGGATGTTTGCTTATCCAGATTATCCTGCAGAAGTTGGATCCAGCCACAAGGGCCAAGTGGGAAGACACTCTCGCCGGAAGCAACGACAGCCTTCCGTCTTGGGAGTCCATGGCACGATTCTTGGAGCAAAGGTTCCGGACTCTTGAATGCGTCGACTTTTCTTTGGCGGCGTATCCACCAGCTAACCAAGTGGGCCGTGGTAGATATTCGAATAACCGATCGTCGTGCATGGTTATTAACGCCCGTCCTGCTCTATGCGCCCTGTGTGGTATTTCGGTGCACGAGCTTCCTTCTTGTTCAAAGTTTAGGGCTTTGACAATTGAGGAACGGTACGACGAAGTGCGGCGTCTGGCTCGCTGTTTTGTTTATCTGGAGGATGGCCATCTCGCTCGCGGATGCTCAGCTTCCCGCTGCTCGACGTGCAATCACCGTCATCATTTTCTGTTGCACCCTCGCGGGCAGGTTTCACCCGCACGAGTCTCACGTCCCATCGGTGCAGTTGCTGGTGCGAACCCATCCCGCTCAATTAACACTGTTGTGACCCAGGATCGCAATGCTGAGCTAGTGCTCCTGCCAACAGCAAATGTACTCGTTCGTGGTCGATCTGGAGACTTCCTGCCTTGCCGAGCGTTATTGGATTCCGGTTCACAAGTGCATCTCATCTCGTCGCGGCTGGCGAATGAACTTCAGCTTGGCCGCTCCAAATGCTCCACAACGGTGGCCGGTTTCGGCGGAGCTGGATTTGAAACAGATGGAGCATCCGTTAATGTGTGCTTGAAGTCCCGCCTTAGCACATATTCAGTGGAAATTGAGGCTGTTGTGGCGTCACATATAACGGACTATCAGCCTAGCCAGGACATAGATGCTTCGGGCTGGAAGATTCCTGGCAATATGGACTTAGCTGACCCCAACTTCCACAAAACGCAGCGAGTGGACCTGCTGATTGGAGCCGGCTTATTCTTTGACCTGTTGTCGGCTGGCCAAATCCAGTTAGGTCACGGACTCCCAATTGCTCAGAACACTCGATTTGGCTGGGTGTTTTCTGGCCACGGTGGACTATCACGGGATGTGTCGGCGCTCTGTGGTAGGGAGGACAACCCATGGAATAACCTCTGCAATAATGTGACTGCTGCCCCTTCCAAAATTCTTATTGAAGGCGCACCCTTCAATGGGGGGAGGATGTTGGGCCAAGCAGCCACCAAAGATTGCATATAAAATGATAATAATATGCTAAGCTGCAGCTGTTGTTATCAGCATGTTTCGTCTCTGTTTTGTCCCCAGTTTCGCATGCGCTTTATTGTTTTTTGTAGCGTATGTGCTTTGGGGAGCTTTGGCTGAGCTTCTGCGCAAGCTCTTGGTTTGGCGTTTGTTGTGATTTGGAGTTGATTGGAGCCGCATAGATTTGGGTTAAATTGAACCAAAAATAAATATATTGAACCCTGATTTGAAACGCGTGTATTTATTCGGCTGCTATTAAAACTACTAATAGCATAACAATAACTATTCTTCATGGTATTAATTTTATGTTCATCAATAAGGTCCAAAAATATATATAATTCAATAATAATCTTGACCTAACTCATTACGCGACGTTCAAAAATAAAAATGAAAATTCCAACAATATATGTTTATATTACTAAATTGGTTTCAATTGCGACACTACCAGTTATTCATCAAAATTAGTTGTTTTTCTGTGATTATGATATTCTTGCGGAATGAACGTTAGACTTTATTTAGTTTTTTTTTCCGAGCTTAGAATGCGGCGATGAACGAAATCAAAACAATCCAGCCCGGCTGTCTGCAAGCTTATATGCTGGGCAGATAATATGGGCACGGCAACATAGCGTACTTTAACGACAGGCAATTTTAGGTTTTAAGCTTTAGCATATTAATCTTTTAGAATTTTTCGTTTTTTTTTTTTTCTTCAAACTTTTCAAAATTTGTTTAACATTTAAAAAAAAAATATTTTTAGAATTTTAAACCCGATTAAAATTGTTTTCTTTTTTTTTAGATATTTGTTTTTAGTTTCTTTTCAATATTGTGATTTTTTATTTCTCCCCAATATTGTGATCCTCGATGAAGGCCTTCATTTTGGAGTCTGGTATATGATGGGCTGTTTAGTTTAAATAGAGGTTAAATTTCTTACAACTAAATTACAACTAAATCAATATGCTGCCAGCCGTTCCCTAATTACATTTTTTGTTTTTTCTTAGGTTGGCTATTGAAATTCACATATTAATGATTGGGTTATTTTTGTTTGGGTAGTTAATTTATTATTATTCTATTTTATCGATATGACTTCATTTCTTTCAAAAATTCATGTGTAATCTACTGATTAGTAGATTTTAAGAGCAACTTTGAGAAATCTGTATGATGCAGATTCAATCATAAATCAATTACTTAAGCTATACGAAGACGACTCTCATTAGCTAGGCCCTCCGAAGATATATATAAATTATATGTTTTAATTCCCGTATCCTATTGGATTGATCGTTGATTATAAACTGATTTTACAAATTCGGTTTACAATTTTACAATTATCAGTGACAGCGACGCTGGCAGCATAGATGGACTTTGGTTGAATAGGTTTGATTTGGTCAGAGTTTTATGCTGACATGTAGGTTCCCAGGATGGGCACTTGTTCATGAATTTGGAGCAAAAGGGGCTTGATGTTTACGTCTACTGTCGTCGATAAAGGTGTGTGAATGGTTATTTATGTCTGGAGGCCAATGATAATGGCATGGAAAACGGTTTGTGTCCAGCCTATTTGAATTATTCCCACAGTAGTCTCTGGAATGTTGTTTATATATGATTTTATAGCTATGGCAGGGTTATTTAGGGTATTTGCAGTTACGTCAAGTGTTTTTGCAGATACACTGTTTATATACATATACATATACATATAATATATAAGTAAATAGGTCATATAAATGTTACAATATCAAATGTGTAGCAAATTGACCACACAAGAAATTCAGTGTGAATAACTATATGCGCTTAGTCGGCATACCTTCCTTACATACACATGAATCCACTTGCAAGTCTCTGCCGGCGCAACTGTGAATTTTTACGTCAAGTGTTTTTGCAGATACACTGTTTATATACATATACATATACATATAGATATAATATATAGGTAAATCGGTTATATAAATGTTACAATATCAAATGTGTAGCAAATTGACCGCACAAGAAATTCACTGTGAATAACTATATGCGCTTAGTCGGCATACCTTCTGTTGGGACTTGTGTCAGCATCAAATAACATAATTATTTCAATTTAATTCTCCCAGTGTAACTAGCCGCAGCGGTCCACTAATTGCCCTTTATCAGCTGTACCATATTCTTTGTTTCTCCCAGATTCGCATGCGATTTATTGTTTTTTGTAGCGTATGTGCTTTGGGGAGCTTTGGCTGAGCTTCTGCGCAAGCTCTTGGTTTGGCGTTTGTTGTGATTTGGAGTTGATTGGAGCCGCATAGATTTGGGTTAAATTGAACCAAAAATAAATATATTGAACCCTGATTTGAAACGCGTGTATTTATTCGGCTGCTATTAAAACTACTAATAGCATAACAATAACTATTCTTCATGGTATTAATTTTATGTTCATCAATAAGGTCCAAAAATATATATAATTCAATAATAATCTTGACCTAACTCATTACGCGACGTTCAAAAATAAAAATGAAAATTCCAACAATATATGTTTATATTACTAAATTGGTTTCAATTGCGACACTACCAGTTATTCATCAAAATTAGTTGTTTTTCTGTGATTATGATATTCTTGCGGAATGAACGTTAGACTTTATTTAGTTTTTTTTTCCGAGCTTAGAATGCGGCGATGAACGAAATCAAAACAATCCAGCCCGGCTGTCTGCAAGCTTATATGCTGGGCAGATAATATGGGCACGGCAACATAGCGTACTTTAACGACAGGCAATTTTAGGTTTTAAGCTTTAGCATATTAATCTTTTAGAATTTTTCGTTTTTTTTTTTTTCTTCAAACTTTTCAAAATTTGTTTAACATTTAAAAAAAAAATCTTTTTAGAATTTTAAACCCGATTAAAATTGTTTTCTTTTTTTTTAGATATTTGTTTTTAGTTTCTTTTCAATATTGTGATTTTTTATTTCTCCCCAATATTGTGATCCTCGATGAAGGCCTTCATTTTGGAGTCTGGTATATGATGGGCTGTTTAGTTTAAATAGAGGTTAAATTTCTTACAACTAAATTACAACTAAATCAATATGCTGCCAGCCGTTCCCTAATTACATTTTTTGTTTTTTCTTAGGTTGGCTATTGAAATTCACATATTAATGATTGGGTTATTTTTGTTTGCAATTAGACTTAGGTAGTTAATTTATTATTATTCTATTTTATCGATATGACTTCATTTCTTTCAAAAATTCATGTGTAATCTACTGATTAGTAGATTTTAAGAGCAACTTTGAGAAATCTGTATGATGCAGATTCAATCATAAATCAATTACTTAAGCTATACGAAGACGACTCTCATTAGCTAGGCCCTCCGAAGATATATATAAATTATATGTTTTAATTCCCGTATCCTATTGGATTGATCGTTGATTATAAACTGATTTTACAAATTCGGTTTACAATTTTACAATTATCAGTGACAGCGACGCTGGCAGCATAGATGGACTTTGGTTGAATAGGTTTGATTTGGTCAGAGTTTTATGCTGACATGTAGGTTCCCAGGATGGGCACTTGTTCATGAATTTGGAGCAAAAGGGGCTTGATGTTTACGTCTACTGTCGTCGATAAAGGTGTGTGAATGGTTATTTATGTCTGGAGGCCAATGATAATGGCATGGAAAACGGTTTGTGTCCAGCCTATTTGAATTATTCCCACAGTAGTCTCTGGAATGTTGTTTATATATGATTTTATAGCTATGGCAGGGTTATTTAGGGTATTTGCAGTTACGTCAAGTGTTTTTGCAGATACACTGTTTATATACATATACATATACATATAATATATAAGTAAATAGGTCATATAAATGTTACAATATCAAATGTGTAGCAAATTGACCACACAAGAAATTCAGTGTGAATAACTATATGCGCTTAATCGGCATACCTTCCTTACATACACATGAATCCACTTGCAAGTCTCTGCCGGCGCAACTGTGAATTTTTACGTCAAGTGTTTTTGCAGATACACTGTTTATATACATATACATATACATATAAATATAATATATAGGTAAATCGGTCATATAAATGTTACAATATCAAATGTGTAGCAAATTGACCGCACAAGAAATTCACTGTGAATAACTATATGCGCTTAGTCGCCATACCTTCTGTTGGGACTTGTGTCAGCATCAAATAACATAATTATTTCAATTTAATTCTCCCAGTGTAACTAGCCGCAGCGGTCCACTAATTGCCCTTTATCAGCTGTACCATATTCTTTGTTTCTCCCAGATTCGCATGCGCTTTGTTGTTCTTTTGTAGCGCATGCACTTTGGGAGCTTTGGTGGAGCTTCTGCGCAAGCTCTTAGATTTATGGACTTGTATACTCGGTTTTGTTGGGATCGGCCGCTGCCGTTGTTTTGGGGTTAAATTGACCCAATAAAATTAAGCTACGAGAAGTTGGGTCGGGTGAAATGATATTTTTTGGAAAAAAAGGGTGCAATCGATTGCCCATCAAATGACTACAAATGACCATCAATATTTTGAAATGAGCACCTCCCGTTTGAAAAATATTCAAAAATGAAAATTTTCGAAAATTTTAAAATTTGACTTTTTGAATTTTTTCTTTTTTAAATCGAAATAAACCAAAATGACCACCAATGGTCATCTTTTAGAATTTTGAAAAAACTTGTAGTTTTTGAAATATTTAAGTGTTTAGTTTAGCTCATTTTTTTCACAGGTAAAAAAAAATTTCAAAAAAAAACTACTGAAATCTTTTTCCAATAGTATGATAAACAATGACCATCAATATTTTCAAATGACCACCTACCGTTTTGAAATTATTTAAAATTGAACATAGTTAAAAATTTTTCAAAAATTTCAAAATCGACTTTTTGAATTTTTTTTTTAATATCGAAATAAACGCAATTGACCACAAATGGTCATCTTTTAGAATTTTGAAAAAACTTTTAGTTTTTTAAATATTTAAGTTTTTAGTTTTGGTCGTTTTTTGGCCAGGTTAAAAAAAAATTTCAAAAAAAAACTACTGAATTCGTTTTCCATTAGTGTGATCAACAATGAAACCAAAAGATGACCATCATGGCCCATAGCCTAAAACATATAAATTAAAAAAAAAAATTTGATTTCCATCATTGCCCATCCCTTAAAACTTATAAAATTAACAAAAAACTATATGCCCATCATGGCCCACATCTTAAAACTTACATATTTTACAAAAAAACGATGCCCTTCATTGCCCATCCTTTAAAACTTAAAAATTTTACAAAAAAAACTATGCCCATCACTGCCCATATCTTAAAACTTAAAAATTTAACAAAAAATATCATGACCATCATTGCCCATCCCTTGAAACTTAAAAATTTTACAAAAAAAAATCATGCCCACCATTGCCCATCTCTTAGAACTTGAAAATTTTACAAAAAAAATCATGTCCACCATTGCCCATCTCTTAAAACTTGAAAATTTTACAAAAAAAATCATGCCCACCATTGCCCATCTCTTAAAACTTGAAAATTTTACAAAAAAATTCATGCCCACCATTGCCCATCTCTTAGAACTTGAAAATTTAAAAAAAAAAATCTATGCTCAGTAGGGTGGGTCGATTGAAAAATCGCTTAGGCACATATGATTTTTGGATTCTAGGTATCAAAATAAGAAACTTTGCTCAAGAGACCATACCTCTAAAATGAATTCTGATGTCCCTCGTTTTAACGTGAAGGAAAAATCTTGTTTTGACCCATTTAGAGTGCCCCAATCGAGTCCAAATGTATGAACACCCCCACTAACTTTGGAGGGTCGACCCACCCATGCATGGTTGGGACCTTGCTATGCCCTTATAAATGATGGAATGGAAATCAAATTTTTTTTTAAATTTATATGTTTTTTATATGCCATGATGGTCATCTTTTGGTTTTTTAATTTTCTTATTTTTAAGACTTTGAGAATCAAGTATCTCGAAAAGTAAATGTTATTTTAAAATTTTAAAAGATGGTCATTGTTGATCACACTAATGGAAAACGAATTCAGTAGTTTTTTTTTGAAAATTTTTTTTAACCTGGCCAAAAAACGACCAAAACTAAAAACTAAAAGTTTTTAGTAAAAAGTAAAAAACTAAAAGTTTTTTCAAAATTCTAAAAGATGACCATTTGTGGTCAATTGCGTTTATTTCGATATTAAAAAAAAAATGCAAAAAGTCGATTTGGAAATTTTTGAAAAATTTTTAACTTTGTTCAATTTTAAATAATTTCAAAACGGTAGGTGGTCATTTGAAAATATTGATGGTCATTGTTTATCATACTATTGGAAAACGATTTCAGTAGTTTTTTTTTGAAATTTTGTTTTACCTGTGAAAAAAATGAGCTAAACTAAACACTTAAATATTTCAAAAACTACAAGTTTTTTCAAAATTCTAAAAGACGACCATTGGTGGACATTTTGGTTTATTTCGATTTAAAAAAGAAAAAATTCAAAAAGTCAAATTTTAAAATTTTCGAAAATTTTTCGAAAATTTTCATTTTTGAATATTTTCCAAACGGGAGGTGGTCATTTCAAAATATTGATGGTCATTTGTGGTCATTTGATGGGCAATCGATTGCACCCTTTTTTTCCAAAAAATATCATTTCACCCGACCCAACTTCTCTTGTGGAGTCTTTATTATTTCGGTCGCTTCAAAACGCTAATAGCTCAACACCTTCCTTACATACACATGAATCCACTTGCAAGTCTCTGCCGGCGCAACTGTGAATTTTTTGGCTATATAAGTAAAATCCCTTAGATATAAGAATGAATTAATTATTCAATAAAGAAACTCCTTGGGCAAATCATTATTGTGAGGACATCTCTAAATGTAAAAGTTTGATTTTATAAATGTAAATAAATAAAAATAAACACCGTTAATTAATAAAAGATTTGATAATAACGCAGTGCACACAAAAAAACACGTCCGTCCGCTTTAAGATAAAGAGAGGATTATAGCGCCTTCCAAATCATTTTCATAACATCGTTTGAACTTAAAAATCCTAAGCAAAAATATTCCTAAACAGATCATTGTAAAGTATTTTAATCATAACAAACCAACTCAAATTAACCCAAAAGAAAGATTTTCTTTCATTTCTACCATTACACCCAAAAATTTATCCCTAAGGAGAGGCAAGATTCAAAGGTTGGGGGAGTGACATATACACAGTAGCAAGTAAGCTTATTTATATGCCTACATACACGCAACACACATTTATTATGCACATTTAATATAAGGTTGTCAAATATCTCCCTTCCGCCTTTTTGTCTTTTGAATTTCGCGGCTGTGTACAAAGCGCTACAGAGCTCGTATCTGGCAATACTATACATAATTTGAAAGGTCTTGACATAACCTACAAAACGACGCTATGCATGATTAGTTTGGATATTGCGTTCAACAGTGTAAACATGGAGTTCACTAACGCCGAAATTCGCGCTATTTTAAAGTTTTCCTTCGTTAAAGGCAAATCCGCTACAGAAACGTTCCGTGAGATTAATGGTGTTTTGGGGGATGGTACTCTATCACTTCGAACCGCGGAGGAATGGTTTCGACGATTCAGAGCCGGTGAAAACGACACCATGGATAAGCCAGCCGGCGGAAGACCTGTGACGACAAATACCGATCAAATCATGGAATACATCGACTTAGACCGGCATGTGGCATCTCGTGACATCGCCCAGGAGATGGGAGTTAGTCACCAAACCATTTTAAACCATCTGCAGAAGGCTGGATACAAAAAAAAGCTTGATGTTTGGGTGCCGCATGATTTGACGCAAAAAAACCTTCTGGACCGAATCAACGCCTGCGATATGCTGCTGAAACGGAACGAACTCGACCCATTCTTGAAGCGGATGGTGACTGGCGACGAAAAATGGACCACATACGACAATATCAAGCGAAAACGGTCGTGGTCGAAGGCCGGTGAATCGTCCCAAACAGTGGCCAAGCCGGGATTGACGGCCAGGAAGGTTTTGCTGTGTGTTTGGTGGGATTGGAAGGGAATCACCCACTATGAGCTGCTCCCATATGGCCAGACGCTTAATTCTACCATCTACTGCGAACAACTGGACCGCTTGAAGCAGGCGATCGACCAGAAGCGTTCAGAATTGGCCAACAGGAAGGGTGTAGTGTTCCACCAGAACAACGCCAGACCACACACTTCGTTGATGACTCGTCAGAAGCTACGGGAGCTCGGATGGGAGGTTGTATCGCATCCACTATATAGCCCGGACATAGCGCCAAGTGATTACCACCTGTTCCTGTCCATGGCGAACGCCCTTGGTGGTGTAAAGTTGAACTCAAAAGAGGCTTGTGAAAAGTGGCTGTCCGAGTTCTTCGCAAATAAGGAGGGGGGCTTCTACGAGGGAGGTATTATGAAGTTGCCGTCTAGATGGAAACAGATTATCGAACAAAACGGCGCATATTTGAACTAAATCCGATCACTGTAACACTTTTTATAAAGCATTGAATAAAGAGCAAAAAAGCGGAAGGGAGATATTTGACAACCGTATAGTAGCCCGTCTTCCATAAAGATTTGATCATTTAAAGATCATTTGATCTTACTCACACCCGAGACACCCTTAGTAACAAGCAGGCTTAGCAGCAATTAAAGACAAAAGACTAAAAGAAATCGTAAAAGATGAAACATAAACCTTCAGGCTACTAGACTAAATAATGGAACACCATGGACCCCCCTGCATACGTACAGCCCACCTCCCGTCCAAACGACCGAGGGACGCTGCCGCGTAACGTACGGCTCGAATCGCGGGAATAGATACGAGATAGTTTAAGCGAAGAGTAGTAGAAAAATTACGAAGAAGATAACAGTTCGTAATTTAGAGCACAGATAAGGCGGCTAATAGAAGCGATTTAAGATTGTTTGTGGAGCAAAGTGACAAGATGTGGTAGA
The DNA here is from genome assembly GCF_017639315.1 of Drosophila ananassae. Taxonomy (NCBI): domain Eukaryota; kingdom Metazoa; phylum Arthropoda; class Insecta; order Diptera; family Drosophilidae; genus Drosophila; species Drosophila ananassae. Next base: position 102,016 of record NW_025319131.1, read on the forward strand.
GACCATTGTAGTCCGAACGTAATACCCTGAACGGATCGTGTTGGAAAATTTTTGGTCCTTCTACTAGGTGTCAGTAAGGTTAGGGCGGTGATACTAGGGGGACATAGAAGACCCCCCGCTTCCACTTGAGCCGCTATGGCTCCTTGTGCTACCGCTAGGGCAAGGGTTTCACCGAAGTGCCAACCCTCCCCCGCTCCACCTTCCTGTCTACCAGGGTGCATATTTTTTTTTTGGTTTATTGAATGTAACAATTAACTGTTTTATTACAATTAAAATTAATTATAATAAAGAGAAAGGCAAATTATTCTAATAGAAAAACAATCAATTTAGATTTTGTGGCAACCCTAAGTGCTTACCATAACACAATCGAACTCGATATCTTATGAGATGGCTGGAGGCCATCTCTAGAAACACAACCTTTTCTGCGCCTCGCAACATCGACAGCCTCATCCGCAGCTAGCAACGCTTTTGTTAATTTTTATTAGTTTTAAGCAAATGTACAGTGAATAAATGAACATTAAATTGGTGACCCCGACGTGATCACTATATAGACGCGAGTACCGGTGCTTACAATGGCAAACAACGACACCACACAAGACGACTCCGACGTCTTTCACGATACCGTTACTCGCGGTTCCGACGTAGTTATTAACCGCGTGGCGGTTAAAATTCCGCCCTTTTGGACCGAGCACCCTGAATTATGGCTGTCGCAAATCGAAGCCCAATTCATTCTGGCAGGAATAACTACAGACGACACGAAATTCAACACGATCCTGGCGTCAATCGAAGCACCGGTACTGGCCCGAATTGCCGACGCCATCGTCAACCAACCAGGCACAGGCAAGTACGAAAACTTAAAGTCGTGCATTTTGGAACGCTTCTGCGAAAGCGAGCAGAAGAATATCCAGAAGTTGATTTCGGAGACTGACCTTGGTGACAAGCGCCCCACACAACTGCTCAACGAGTTAAACGCACTCGCCGCAAACAAAGTTGACGAAACTTTCTTAAAAGCACTGTGGCTGCAGCGCCTACCAACACAAGTACAAGTGCAACAAATCAACGCGCTGTTCAAAAACCGTTACCGCAAGAACAGTTTATCCACATTAACGAATCGCAACAGCGTCCCGACTTCAGGCTTATTGTTGGCACCTAGTGCCAAGACCTACTACCCTATATGCACACTTAGTAATTTGATCCAATCAATATGCATCAGCATGTCGCAATATACAAACCCACTAACCGATTTTCTCACTTATAAATAATTAGTAATAAGCATAAAACTATATCCAACCTATTAACCCAGCACTAGTAGACGGCGCCAGAAGCAGAATCAGCATATCAGTGGGAAGAACCGATGCAAGCCAAAACAAACAATCTGAGTCAGCAGACTCAGAGGTGGGTGACCCTGGCATTAACATTAGGTTTAGCACGTCCATAACATTGACATTTTAATTTAGCATCTTATATAAGAGTTGTTCTTCTGAAATAAAGATAGTTCCGAAATCAGAGTCAATCGTCTCGTTACTCAGTGTCTGAACCACGGCACTTAAAATAAACCTACTTCGAGTGATCCTGTGTAAAACGGTTCACAAGTAGAATCCGCGGCATACCAGTCTACTTCTAGTGTTGCTCCCGTGAAACGGACCACAAGTAGACCCCGCGTCACCTTATTACTTCGCGTGTTGCTCCCGTGAAACGGACCACGAGTTGATCCCGCGGCATACCAGTCTACTTCGAGTGTTGCTCCCGTGAAACGGACCGCCAGTAGACCCCGCGTTACCTAACTACTCCAAGTGTTGCTCCCGTGAAACGGACCACGAGGAAACCCCGCGGCATACCAGTCTAGCTCGAGTGTTGCTCCCGTGAAACGGAAAACCAGCAGACCCCGCGCTATCTAACCTACTTCGAGTGTTGCTCCCGTGAAACGGACCGCCAGTAGGACCGGCCGATAAGGAATCAGCCGAACCACCATACCACCGGTACCTTAGGAAAACCACCCCAGGACTTCAAGCACATCAACTCCAGCCTGATCACCGCAAGCGTCTGGCCAACCCGAGCAGTCCCTTGCAGAATCCAGGTAAATTTAGTCAAGACTATTTACGGTCTTTGACTACGACTCCGGGACCTACCGTTACTCCCGTGAGTTCAAGTTTGACGTAGTTGCCGCATAACGCTCTACGGACGAACACTTATGTTGTAACCACAGCACATTTGGCAACGCCACCAAGAAATGTCGCCAACCGTGTTCGTTTTCCTCCGAACCAAAAAACTAAAACAGTCTTTGGATTCGGCGGACAAGTTCGAAGAAAACCACAACACAATTGCCCGCCTTGTCTTCAACGACAATTACTCCAAAACTCAATTTCTCATCGACACCAGCGCCGACATTTCAGTGATGCCACCCTGCAGAATCGGAAAAACTATGCTCACTCCAAAGCTTCTTTTCGCCGCCAATGGTACGAAGATACAAACCTATGGAGAAAAACGCATAACAGTGTCGCTGGGATTGGGACGAAATTTCGTTTGGACCTTCGTATTAGCTGACGTCAACTGCGCTATCATTGGAGCTGATTTCCTTCAACATTTCGACTTACTCGTCGATATGAAACGACGCAAACTCATTGATCGAGCTACGCTGCACGAATCAACATATCACGTAAAATCAACGCGATTTTATCCTACGACACGAGCAACCAATACGCTAGGTTGCTTCACGAATACCGTGATCTCAGTGCCGGATTGATACCCTATTCAGTACATATTGGATGTAACAAGCATCCTACACGGTAAAAAGATAATTTCAAAAATCGACCTGCAAAAAGCATATCACCAGATCCCAGTCGAACCGCAAGATATTCCCAAAACAACAATTATCACGCCTTTTGGGCTATTCGAATTCTTGTTCATGACATTCGGCTTACGCAACGCAGCGCAAACTTTTCAGCGTCACATAAACAACGTAATACAGGATCTCGACTTTGTTTTCGCATACATCGACGACATTCTGATCGCTTCAGAATCCGAGGAGCAGCACGAGACACACCTCCGTACGACCCTTGACCGCCTTCGAAAGGCACATCTCACCGTGTACTTCGAGAAATGCAAAAACCGCTTATAGCTAAAGATTTAAAAAAGTTTCTGGGTATGATCAACTTCTATCGGGCGTTTATTCCACGTGCTGCTGATAACCAACACATACTCCAGACGCTAATCCAAGGCAATAAAAAGAACGACAAAACCCCGATACTCAGATCTACAGAAGCCGACCACGCATTCGACGCCTGCAAGAACGAGCTTGCAAACGCTACGTTGCTGAACTACATGGCACCTAACTCGCAATTAACACTAACCACCGATGCCTCCGATGACGCCATGGGTGCCGTGTTACATCAGATTGTCAACGAGCAGACGCAACCACTGGGTTTCTTCTCCAAGAAATTCACAACGACGCAAAAGAAGTACAGCACCTACGATAGAGAACTGACTGCCATCTATCAGGCCATTTTGCACTTTAAGTTCGCATTGGAGGGCAGAAACTTTATAATTTTCACCGACCACAAGCCGCTGATGTACGCTTTCAATCAAAACAGCGAGAAAGCATCACCGCGACGCGCGCGCCCTTTGGATTTCATCAGCCAATTCAGTACCGATATCCGGCACATCACAGGAAAACAACGTGGCTGATCTTCTCTCACGCATCGAAGCCATCTAACAAATGGACTTCGACGAGATGGCACTGGAACAGGAAAACGACGAGAATCAATTCTGATCCAGAAAATACCATCTCACTAACCAAATTATCTCTTTCAGGCTCAAACAAACAATTGTACTGCCACGTCGCCAATAACCAGATACGCCCGTTCGGGCCCAAATGTCTACGCCAAACCGTGGTTCAAGCCCTGCATTCGCTGAGCCATCCAGGAGTTAAGGCGACGAATAAATTGGTCGGCAAACACTATGTTTGGCCCCACATGGCGAAGGATGTGGTCAAAATCGTACGCTCTTGCATCCCGTGTCAAAAAGTTAAAATCCAACGACACACAAAATCGCCACTGGGAGAGTATGCCACCAGTAACGCCCGTTTCGAGCACATCAATATCGACATCGTTGGCCCACTGCCATCATCGAACGGATCCCGATACTGCCTCACGTGTATCGATCGCTTCTCAAGATGGCCCGCAGCAATCCCTTTAGTCGACATCACAGCACAATCGGTGGCCAACGCTCTGATTTCGGGCTGGTTCGCTCTGTACGGATCCCTTTCAAAATCACAACTGATTTAGGCCGACAATTTGAGTCCACACTTTTCCAAGAGCTCGCCAGAATTTGCGGTTTTAAGCACCTGCGCACGACGGCGTACCACCCACAAGCCAACGGGATGATCGAACGCTGGCACAGAACATTCAAAGCTGCCTTAAAATGCGCCGATCCTATTAACTGGAGCAGTTCCCTGCACTTAATCCTCCTTGGCCTACGTACAACAGTTAAAAGCGCCATCGGGTTGAGCCCAGCTGAAATGGTTTACGGCACCGCTCTAGGTGTCCCTGGCGGATTTTTTACACCAAACACACAAAAACATACCGAGTCTGAGTTCGTCGAGGCTCTTCAAAAAACCATATCTCAGCTACCAACCACTAAGCCAGTGCACCATCATACACCGCAGGAATTTGTGCACCCGGATTTAAACCATTGTACCCACGTCTTCGACAGAGTGGACCGAGTCAAAACTCCTCTAGAAGCAAACTACGAGGGTCCGTTCGAAGTGCTAGCAAAGTACTTTACGCTCAAAGGACATAAAAAAGACAACAAGGTGTCTATCGACAGACTTAAACCGGAATACATCTTCCAAAACGAATCTCCCTCGACTCAAGAGAAAACGACAGCGCCAACTGCCCAGCCAACCGATCAGTTATCACTGCGTACTGCGGCAACCCTAAGTGCTTACCATAACACAATCGAACTCGATATCTTATGAGAGTATCGATATCGCTGGAGGCCATTTCTAGAACCACAACCTTCTCTGCGCCTCACAACATCGACAGCCTCATCCGCAGCTAGCAACGCTTTTGTTAATTTTCATTAGTTTTAAGCAAATATATAGTGAATAAATGAACATTAAAATTTTATTACATCTAGGGATAATTCAGGCGAAAATATATGTAACAATAGGTTATAATTTTTACAGATAACGCTAAAAGAATCATGATCCGCATAATTAGATCTGCAAATTGGTAACCAAAAGGGTCGGAAGGACCTGGTTTACCTGTTTGGAACAGAGAAAAGTAACTTTTCGAGTAAAAGTTTCGAGTCAACTTGACCAAGAATAATTTTATGAAGGAGCATGGCCCCAGCACAAGTACGTCGTACCTGCAATGGTGGCAGGTCTAATAACTTTAGCCGACAACGATATGGTGGAAGAAGATCATCTGAGTCCCAGTTTAAATATTTTAAGGCAAATAAAAGAAACTGCTTTTGCACTGATTCAATACTTCTTTGATGAACCATATACTGCGGAATGCAAACGCATGAACAGTATTCCAGGATCGGTTGAACCAAAGAGATATGCCTCGTTTTAGTGGTGAAGGGATCATCAAACTCTTTTGACCAACGCTTGATAAAAGCAAGTACTCCTCTGGCTTTATTAACTGTTACAGAAATATGTTCATTAAACGACAGCTTGTGATCGAAAAGAACTCCAAGATCATTCATTAAGGAAACACGATCTAAAAAGTGATTCCCAAGTGAGTACGAAATGACATGAGGCATGCTACGATTAAACGTCAAACCTTGCACTTTGAGCAGTTTAGCGAGAGAAGATTATTAGAGCACCACAAGAATACTTCATCAAGGTCAAATTGCAGATGTCTGTGAAGGAAGTGGTCAGAGAAAGAAAAGCAGAGCTTGACGTCATCAGCTTACATAAGTGTAGAAGCATAGCTCACGACACTAGGTAAGTCGTTAACAAAGAGGATAAACACAAGAGGTCTTAAGTGACTGCCTTGCGGAACACCAGATGTTACTTTTATAACATGAGATGTGATGTTCTTGAACAAAAAACCCGCTGCGTACGATTCCATAGATATGAAGTCATCCACTGTATGATATTAGGAGGAAAACCCGTAAGATAAAGTTTCCGGAGAAGGAGACGATGATTAACAGAATCGAAACCTTTGCTAAAATCGGTGCAAACTACATCGGTTTTCATTCGTTTTAGATAACCCTTGTGGACGATCGAAGTGAATTCTAAAAGATTGGTTGTTGTAGAACGATATTTGACAAAACCATTCTGGGAGGAGGAAATTATGCTTTTGCAATAATGTTGCAGTTGCAATGTAACCAATTTCTCCAGCAGCAATCTGTTTGCTGCAATACCTTGTTCTGAAGAATCAGAAATATTTTTATAAGTTAGGGAAGGAGGAAAAAGACTGGATTTATGTTTCATATTGTCAAACGAATAGAAGGAGCTAGGATCATTTCGTAAGTTTGCCTTACAATTCTCGATGTAAGGCTTATAAAGTTGAATTTTATGAAAAATAAACTGGTTGGGAATGTAAAGAAAGTTTGTCTGATGAAACAAAGATCCAGACTTAAGAAACATTTTGTAAGCTCTATATTTCCTGTTCTTAAGACGAGAAAGGTGTTTATTAAACCATTAAATCAGAGTCACTGACTAATGATAGAACGAACTTAATAGCCTCAAGGTGGTGAAGATATAAAGTATCCTCAACCGATGGAGGTATATAGGAATAGGTCATGAAAATATGAGTCGGTCCAAAAGCTATTTTTTAAGCGGTAAACTCGATTCCAAACTGATTCGGGAAAGAGATCAATTCAGCCAAGAATTTATTATTAACAGCAATGAGGACACCACCACCGAAAGATGGTCTATCCATTCGAAATACAGTGTACTTTGGAACAAAAATTTCATACTCGGAGTCAGAGGAATTAAGCCAGCTTTCAGTAAGTGCAATAGCATCAAAATTAAATGAAGCACTCTTAGTAAAAAATTGGCTAAATTTACCCAGAATACTTCGAACGTTTTGGTAGCAGAAGGAAAATACGTTGTTACTCAGTTTTTTGGAGCTGGATTTTTGGCTAAAAATTCATGAATAAAACTGTGCTTAGGCCAGGCTGACGGATCGAGTGCTTTTTCAAAGTAGGATTCAGGAATTACAATTTTGAAAGAGGATATACTATGCTTATGTTTAAAAATAAACTTAAAGACCGCTAATTCATTAGGAGCTACCTTAAGATGGTTTAAGAGGTGACTCCTGACATCATCCACAGTGGCATCCGGCATGAGGCGGGATACAAATACAGCTTTACGAGGTGCAACAGCTCTAAGCGAAAGCCTAGAGGATCTTAACACAGGCAGTGAGAGGCCTAGCAGACGGTGCCACAGGAACCTGCAGGTTTTCCATCGATGGAGGATCCAAGACAATAGGTAGATCAAGACTCCTTGACGATTCCATTGGCTGACTTGGTGAATGGATCACTTCCACAGGCACAACAGTAGGCGATAAAGTATTAAACGTTAAAAAAGTCGGGTTGTTGTTTGGAATTTTTCTCCTTGGAGATGCACTTAATAACTTGAGACCAAGGAATTGGGTCTCAAGTGTAAGGAATTGCTCATTAAGTGCAGAAAATTGCTGACGGTCATCTAGAAAGCCGTTTCTCGTCTGCTTCATGAAGGTCCGCATCTCAGACTCAATCTCTCCACACGCAATACAAGACCATGTTAGGCCAATATTCTTTGTGATAAGATCGCTTATCCGTCCATTGTGCCCACCACCAGCACATTTTATATGTGAGCAGTTGTTGCAAAGCCAGCAGGACAGATACGAGTCACCGGTGATGCATCCTCCAAACTCGCATTTCTTAGCAGTGCAAATTAGACTTGTCCACTGTAGTGAGAGCGAGAAGAGATCAATTAGAAATTTGTGGTAGAGAGGCATGTTCGGATCAGGCACGTCGAAGAGAAGACGACACAAAAGAGATTCGCCGTGATGAATAACCGCTTGAGAGTAACAATGATGTATTGGGATTACTCGACCTGAGAATACAACTCAGGAAGGGAATATATATATGAATATTCGAAGAGCGCGGCAGAAATAATATTAAAGAATAATATTGTTTTTAAGAAGTGTATGGTTCAATGAACTATGTAAGTCAAATTTGCTCCGACGATGATACGCGAAAAGGGAAAACTCGTATCAAAGATATTTTTTTTTTTTTTGCGCGGTTCCCACTGCATACGTACAGCCCACCTCCCGTCCAACCGACCGAGGGACGCTGCCGCGTAACGTACGGCTCGAATCGCGGGAATAGATCCGAGATAGATAAGCGAGGATTAGGAGAAAGATATTACGAGGAAGAGTGTTGCACAGATAAGGGGGTTAATATAAGCGATTTAAGATTGTTAGTAGAGCAAAGTGACAAGATGTGGTAGAGACCATTATAGTCCGAACATAATTCCCTGAACGGATCGTGTTGGGCATATGTCGAACTACAATGGCAAAACCAAACGAATAGCGGACAAATGTTGCCAGTATGTTGGCGGTTCGGACGAAGGTGGTATGTACGAACAGGTAACATACAAAGAGTAATCGGACAAAGTGATTTTGATGCAAAGAAATTCAATGTCACCAAACTCTTGTGATTTTACCTCTTCAGAAGCGAATTTGGAGTCTACAGAAACTAACACTCCTCCTCCCACTCGCAGAGTTCTATCACATCTAAAAGTGGTGTAAAGTGGTTGAACATCTGCAAGGGCACGAGTATTTTGAAAGATGACGTGTGCCTGGTGTATGAATATTTGAATTTTGTAATATCCACCACCTTCATTGGCTTTTGCTTTGGCTTTGATGTAAGCCGAGATATCAATCTCCGAAGTTTCAGGGGCTAGCCGGGAAACAAAAATGTGTTTCGATGGTGGGATCACCTGCAAGGGTTTTGATGCCGCCGTAACTAATACTGCGGAATCAGTGCGTACCGGGGGTCCGGACGGTTTATTACCCTGTTTGGTGACTGTTACAGGAGTTTGAATTATTGGGTCTGGGATCACTTGAAGCGATGCCACAGAGAACATATCGGACAATTGCTCATTGATTCCGAGACATTCGGAAGCCGAATTTTTCTCAGGTCCGGCCCTTGGGGTGGCCAGAGATATAAGCGGCTGCATAGTTGTCGGCTGAGCAGGCTGAAGATTATTCGACTCGAGCACATCACTAAAAGCGGATTTCTTACGCTTTGGAGACTCATTTAGTAGTTGAAGGCTACTAAACTGTGTATCAAGCGCACAGAGTTGGTTTCGAAAACCACTGATTTTTCGAAAACCACTAATCAACTCCTTGAAACCGCTTTTAGTCTGCCTCATGATCGACCTCATTTCGTCCTGAACAGCACGGCAACCATCACAGCAAAAGTGGAGACCAGACCTACGCGAGATTGCATCCGAAACTGAGGCCGTGAACCCGGCACACTTAGCGTGTAAAACGTTTTCACAGAGCCGGCAATGGATGGTAGGCTGGGAAGACGAGATTGTCTTATTGCAAGACTTTAATGCACAGACCAATTTAAAATCCATAATTATTAAAAATTTAAATAATTAATTTATTAAAAATTATTTAAAATTAAATAATTAATTTATTAAAAATTATTAAAAATTAAATAATTAATTTATTAAAAATTATTAAAAAAATTAATAATTTATTTAAAAATATTATTTGATTTTATTAATGAGGAACCTTGAACCACTGTACCAAGGAAACGAAAAGGGGAGATTAAAGAGAGCAGTTAGTGCAAGTTAGTAAGATTTAAAGAAATAGAGATAAGAATCTCTATTGAGCGAGAGTAGAAGCAAAAGAATAGCAACAACACCGTAGGAGATGAAGAAGCAGAGCAGGGCTATGTTTGGAAAGTAAATTAAATAAATTATTATTTTACCTCCAAATATATCACTGCACACGCAAAGCGATACGGATCTAAAAAATTGCAATTTGTTTTTATATCTGTAAAGAAATAAACACCGATTGTTTATAGAAAGCTGATTGCAAATTTTACAAAAACGTAGTGCGCACAAAAAAAACACGTCCGTCCGCTTTAAGATAAAGAGAGGAAGTTGATATAGGTAATCAGATGAGAGCAATCGCAAAAACACGTCGGGATACGGCAAAGTTAGATGAAAGACTGAATATGCTATATGCCTAGATATATGCCTCGACTTCCTGTGGCGGCCCGTTATCCCAACCTACTTTTTTTTATGAAAGCAACCAGTCCACGGGGAGAAATTTCTGAGAGATCGTTAAGGTCCGAGATTTCTGCGGACCCGAAGTGTTTGAGTCTGCTGCGACCGCGTGCCGGGCAGTGCCATAGGAGGTGCGTGACCGATTCCACCTCCTCTTCATCCCTGCAGCTCCTGCAATAATCATTGTGGGGGACTGCAAGCCTGGCCGCGTGTTCGCCTATCAGCCAGTGCCCAGTAATTGCCCCTAACGCTAGGCTGCAGTCTGGTCTGGTGAGAGCAATAAGTCTCGCCGATCTTTTCTGAGAGCGTGTCGGCCAGATCAGATTACTCTATTTCCTATTGGCTTCCAGGTCAAAAAACTCCCTGCGCTTTATCCTGCAAGTAGCCAAGGGAATGCCTACAAGTTCTTTCTCCGGTAGGAGAGGGTTGGTAGTCCCTGCCTTAGCTAGTTCATCTGCGGCGCAGTTTCCTTCGTGATCCCTGTGGCCGGGAACCCAAATTAGGTAGATGTCATGCTGTTCAGCCATCTCCTTGAGAGATCAGTGACAATCATTGACTGTCCTGGAGTTGGACGAGAATTAGTGGTGGGTTGGTCGATGGGCACGCAGTAATCCGAACCCCCCTCAGGCATGAAGTGATGCAGGTCCAGTCTGGTATGATCAAAACTATTCTTGCTCTATAGATTCGCCTCTCGCCGTCTTATTGCCGCTAGAGTGGCTATCTTTACCCCCATCAGTTCCACCGGTAGTAGGTCAAGGATGCTATCTATGGCGTCGCTCGGCGTAGTGCGTAGACTGCCTGTTATACAGACTTCCTCCATGCGCTGCGTCTTCCTGAACTCCCAGCCCGTTCCTTTGCGCCCAGGCCGACAGAACTTCGAGCTTCCCTGTCATTAGGTCGCATAGCGTTTGTGGGTATTTCCCTACGAAGGCAATAGCAACATCCTCCGCGTACGCAATGATCTTACAGCCGCCACCCTCCAAGGATCGTTGTAGGCTATTAACCGCCACGTTCCAGAGTAGTGGTTAGAGTACACCTCTTTGCGGGGTGCCCCTCTTGACGTATCTTCGAATAGTCGAATAGACCAGGATCTGCCTTATTAGGTGAATTGAGGTGAATTTCGTGCGGGGCTGTTTCTGTTGATCGGCCCCTTTTTTAAGCATGCTGAGAGCATGAGATGTCACTTAGGTTAATGTTTAGTTGGAGATGGAGACTTAAGAGTCTCTCCATAGTCTTAAAGAGGAAGGATGAAAGACTTATAGGTTTGAAGTCCTTAAGGGTGCAGTGGGATGGTTTGCCTGCCTTAGGTATGAATACAATCTTCGTGCACAGCCACGCCTTTGGTACCATACCACTAGTGAAGACTGTACTGAAGATTTTCTTGATCCATTTCGTTATGTTAATACCGGCCCTGGATAACTGAGTCGGTATAATTCCGTCTGGGCCCGGAGATTTGAAGGGTTTAAAACTTTCTATTGCCCATTTAAGATTCCTGTCACTAAGGAGGTAGTTGAGTGAGCCCTGGTGGCCCTGGCTACGCATCACCTGGGTTGTTCCTTCCGCTGAGCAACCCGGAAAGTGTGCGTTGATAAGGGTCTCCAGGGATTCCCGGCTTGAGCTTGTCCACCGCCCATCCTTGTTCTTAATAGAACTTACGATGGGGGCTTTAGTGGAGAGAATCTTTTTTAGGCGGGCGGCCTCTGATGTCTCCTAGATGTTGGTTCAGAAATTGGCTCAGGCAACCCTCTATGCCTTTCCTTGTTATACCGCCTGAGCTCAGCTTTATAGGCCACCCATGCCTCGTCTGTGTTGGTATGGTACGCGTCGTTAAAGGCCCTACGTGGATTTTTCTTAAAGGGGGCTAACGTTGAGTTCCACCATGGAGGCTTTTTCGATCTGCTGCTACCTATTCTTTTCTTGGGGCAAGCCCTGTGGTATGCTTTTGTCGCAGTAAGCTTATCTACCATGGCGTTGAACCCCTCGTAAGTCTCGATAGTCTCTGAAGGTGGTTCACCTAAGGATCTATCTAGTATCCCTATCCCAGTTTGCCTTCCTAGGATTTCAAAATGCTTGCTTGGTGAAGTTTTCAAAATTTACGGCTATCTCAATGTAGCGGTGGTCTGAAAAGGAGTGTTTGTCTCGGACTTTCCAGCTGGTGATTGCATCAGCCAGGGAGTGCGAGAATAATGTAATGTCAAGAACCTCTCTCCTGTTCTTGACGGCGAAGGTGGGTTCTGAACCTGTTGATTCGCTAACCCCTCTCATTTGTGTCAGTGCTTCCCCACTGACTGTGATGAGCGTTGGCATCGCATCCTATTAGTAGGTCGATTTTCTTCCTATCGCTGTCTTCCACAAGCCGCCTGAGGTGGAGGTCCTAAGTGGTCATTTCCCATATACGACGAGCATATTCTTAGATGGCCGCCTGGGCCTTCTATCGATGCGGATACATAATCTTCATTGCTGAAATTTGGTAGCAAGAAATTATTAAGGCTTTTTTTTTGCGAGTATGCATGCTCGCTTTTTATCTGTTACTTCGGATGTGCACAGCCTGAAATCCGACGCCCCCAAACCGAGAATCCTGTCTCCATGGATCCAGGGTTCTTGGATGAGGGCCACGTCAGCTCCACTCTCTGCGAGATGGAGCAGGAGGGCGGCGGATGCTACATTACTGTGATGGAGATTTATCTGCAGGAATGTCAGAGACATCCTTTAGGTTTTCCACCACAGTAACCTCAGCCTCGATGTCAGAGCCTAGCAGTGAGTCCTTCTCCATGCCGACGCCTCCAAGAGCCCTTGCCAAGTCACTCTCCTCTGAGGTGTACCCTTCCAGAATGTCCTCCTCCACGTCTGACATTCCTTCTGGGCGGACCTCTTCGGTCGGTTCCCCCGAGTCTAGCTCATGTGCGTCCATCTCCAAGTCGATGCCTCCAGGTTTACTCTTCGCATCCGACTTGTAGATCCTCACCGCAACGTGCTCGAACCCGTATTTGATACGGCTACCGGCACCCTCCAGGATCTTCGCAGTCTCCTCATTTAGAGTGAGGACAACCTGCCTTCTCAGTCCCACTGCTTCCTCCACCTTGGCGACTCTCCAGTCCGCCGTAGGGAGTGTGGGATTGCACATTTTGAGCATGGCCAGAATGGTGGCAGGGTCCGCCGGCTTCTCTGTCAGCCATACGCGGACCCTCGGTTTGCTGGGGATCTTGTCCCAGTCCACCGCCTCCAGTCTGGCTCCTGGGTAAACATCTCCAAGCGACGCAATCATGAGCTTGTAGAGGCTTATAGACCTCGCATCTTGGCACGCTATCACCTTGATGCTACCCTGGTACCACGCTGCGACTTCGCAGTCCGGTGGAGATCCTCCGCTCTTGAGCATCTCCTCCATGAAGCGCCCATGCAGCTCATTCACTACCTTACGCCAAAGCTCCTTGGGGATCAGGCCATCCTTGGAGCCATTATCAATGACCCCAATGATGGTCCTGCCCTTGGTAACTTCGGCGAAGGATCTGTTACTTTGTGTATGCACCTTCTTCTTCTTAGCTAGGGGCGCTCCACCGTCGGCGACCTCTGCCTCTTCGCACTTTGTGCGCTATCCTTGGCAGAGTCGCCTACTCCTGTTGGCTGTTTCGGATCCAATCTCACTCCCGCTTTTGCTGGCTGAAAGTCAGGCAGGATTTCCCTCGCCCACCTAATTATCTCAGCCTGATCGGGGTTGGATTCCGCTGATGGGTCTGCCCTCATCAGAATGACGGCCGCTCTCCTCCTGTCCTTATAGGAGCCCTTCCGCTGCAAGGGGCCAGCAGTCGCCGGACCGGAGCCTTCCTTAGGGATACCGCCGGTGCGAGAGGAGCTCGACCCTGGGATCTTGCCCCCCACACCGTTCGGTGGTCCCATAGTGGGCACCGTTTTGGGGGTCGGTGCCTTGCCATCTCCCCCTACACCGGCGCAGCTCGCCTCCGGACGTTGTCCCTCAGTGGGGAGCTTCGCCATACCAGCATCTCTTTGGCCTCTATCTGCCTTGGAGATTGACGGATACCATTTCCGGACTTTCTTGGGGAGTTCCGTTCTCCACTATTTTTGTTTGTGTTGTTGCTTAAATTCATATTTGGACCCACGAGTAGGCGGGAAGGGGTTCGTCCATCATGACATAGTTCGCTTATCATGATAAGCCTGATTGAATCTGAGGGGTCTTTGGGGTGGATTGAGGAAGGGAGTGTTCTTCTCCCCACCCGGCTACGATCCCGACTACCATCCCAATTAAGTCCCCTAAGAGCGAAAGTCAGGAAGTTTTTTGTACAGGTTCCATGAGATCTTGGTGTACTCCGTATTGAGGACTGCAGGCACACGATCGATATTCAACGATCGGACGGACCAATGATGTATGAAACGTTTTAGTTAAACCAAGCACACCCATAGCTTTATTAACCATGGTAGATATATGGTCGGTAAATTTAAGTCTCAAATCTAATAGGACACCTAGATCGTTGACCTTAGTTAATAACCTTAATAAATCGTTCTAAGGCGTTGCGATAGAGAAAGTACACAGCCTGGTGAGGACCACATCGGTAAAAAGACATGAGTTTACATTTCGATCCATTAAGCTTTAGATTATTTGCTAAACACCAATTTTGAAGTTTATACAAATCGGATTAAAGTCTAGACTGGTCGCTAGTGAATTTATAAAGAAAGAAAACACGTTGGGTTCCCCCAGATAATAAGCTCGAAATCCAGATAAGAAGATCAGTTGGGAATCCCAAAAAATACTGAGTTTACTTATAAGTCAAATGCTTTACTAAAGTCAGTGTAAATGACGTCTGTTTGTAAGCCATTCTGGAACCCATCCGTGATAAAAGATGTTAGCTCCAATAAGTTGGTAGTGGTGAAGCGGCGCTTCATGTAGCCATGCTGGTACGGAGTTATTATTGAACTACATAGGTGTTGCAAATTTGAAGTCATACGTTTTTCAAAAAGCTTTCTAATTGTTGACAATTGGGAGATGCCTGTATAATTTGCAGCGTCGGATTTTTTCCCTTTTCTATGCAGCGGAATAATGAAAGATTCCTTCCAAAGATCGAAGTTTCCAGCGATAGTTTAAAGAGTTTAACGAGCGGTTTGCACAGTGCCTCGGCGCAGTACTTCAGAACACAGCCTGGTACTCCATCAGGGCCTGGCGAATACACGGGCTTGACCTTAAGAAGATCCGATAGCACACCACTTTGATCGAAAGATGGGCAAAATATAAGGTTGGCTGATTGAATATTATAAGTGTAAGGCTGAGCTGAACTGCTGCTAGGTGAATAAGTAGTTTGAAAAAACTGCGCAAAGTAATCGGCCATTGCCTGATCAGTGTTCGCATAAGAGTTCTCAAAAGTAAGCAGTGAGGGAAAAGATACATGTTTACGCTTAGTGTTTAAAAAGTTATAAAATGGCTTCGGATCCTGAGTAAACTGAATCCGGCAGCGGTGAATATAACTCCTATAATATTCTGCGTTATGAAGGGTGAAATTAGACCGAGCTACTAAGAATCTTGAATAAGTAACAGTACAGCCAGATAATCTATGTTTATTTAAAAGTCTACTAATACTGTTCTTTAAATTTATAAGGTGCCTTGTATACAAAGGCGGCTTCGTTGAAGCGGATGGATATTTCCATAATAAAATGTGTAATAAAATTTTTGTAATGCGATGTTTATATCCTCGCATGCCAGAAAACCAGACCTATCTTATTCGGAAATTAACTTATTTAAATTCAGCCTTACGGAAGTTAGCCTTACGGAAGAAACGAACTTTATGAGATTTAAGTGTAGACTTAAGGTTAATTAAGCAATTGTTTTCGATTGAAACCTCAAGAGTGGTATGATATGGATCCTCAAGGTTAGAAAGGGGCAAAACTCTGGAAAGAGTAATTCCATTAGGATCAGAAACGAAACATAAGTCCAACAGCCGACCTAAAGAATTTCTTACGTGGTTAATTTGCCCGAGTGAAATGTTAAATGTTAAGTTAAGCTGTAAAGACGGTGAATTTTCAACATTTGGCCACATAAGTTCTAGGATAATAAAGTCACCGCGAGCTATCAGCTGGTCACCATCAGACAGACTATCGAAAACCAAACGAATAGCGGACAAATGTTGCCAGTATGTTGGCGGTTCGGACGAAGGTGGTATGTAAGAACATACAAAGAAAGATCGGACAAAGCGATTTTGATGCAAAGAAATGTAACCAAACTCTTGTAGTTTTACCTCTTCAGAAGCGAATTTTGAGTCTACAGAAACTAACACTCCTCCTCCCACTCGCAGAGTTCTATCACATCTAAAAGTGGTGTAAAGTGGTTGAACATCTGCAAGGGCACGAGTATTTTGAAAGATGACGTGTGCCTGGTGTATGAATATTTAAATTTTGTAATATCCACCACCTCTATGTCGACTTTTGTTTTGGCTTTGATGTAAGCCAAGATATCAATCTCAGAAGTATCAGGGGCAAACCGGGAAACAAAAATGTGTTTTGATGGTAGGGTTACTGCAAGGGTTTTGTTTCCGCCGTAACAAATACTGCGGCATAAGTACGTACCGGGGGTCGGGACGTACCGGGGGTTGATTACCCTGTTTGGTGACTGTTACGGGCTTGAATTATTGGGTCTGGGATCACTTAAAGCGATGCCACAGAGGACATATCGGACAATTGCTCATAAATTCTGAGATATTTGGAAGCTGAATTTTTCTCAGGTCCGGCCCTTGGGGTTGCCAGAGATACGTTGTAGCGGGGCGAATTTACTCAAGTTCCAAACTGAGCTTTTCTTGCATTCCTGCACCGTCCTATGCTATCTTATTCTATATTTTATTAACAACTCCAAATTAAATTCAACAAATATCCATTTCTATTCACTACCTATATCAAATCTATTTACAAATCAATATATTATCTCTACAGTAGGCTTTGAACTCGTAATAATAATAATTTCTCTAACAAAGAAATACATGTCGGTCATATTCAATGCCAGTGTTAATACAAAAAGCACAGTGGAATATCAGACGATTTCTTCAACCCAAAGCCATTTATCAAAAGAAAAGTCAGAGCGTTTGCACAAATGCATTTCAAAAGAGCAACTGGAAAAGCTTCATGAGGCATTTCTTAAGATTTTTTTGTATTCGAAAAATATGTTACCGTTAGATTCTTCTGAACCAAAGTCCAGAACAATCGTTCGTTGCATCACACACAGTTAACCGCAATTTTTACAGTATATATCAATTTGAAAGGTGAAAATATATAGGTACCAAGTAAATTTATAAATTGGCATAGTTACCGTATCGTTAAAATAAGCATTCAAAGTTGAGACCTCCACACAGTATATTTGATGCATATTGTCGGGTTAAGCAGCCGCCGGAGAGTTTGGCCGCAAAAATTTATTGAATTTGTTTAACTTTTCTTTATCTTTGTCTCTATTGGCGTCGCGCGCTCTCGTGCATTTGATCGGCCACCTGCATCTGCCGCTCTCTCGCGGTATCTCGTTGAGCCACGCTCCCGTGATTACACAGGCCAACAGCAAAAAATCTCCACGCATAATTTCACCTGCTCCATAACCTTGAAGCTCCCCTGAACCAAAGTCCAGAACAAACATAGGTTCTATCACCCACAGGTTCCGCGGTACACCTAAGAGAAGAAATTGATCCATTTTTACCATATATTGAATTATGTAGGCCGTGTAATGGCGATGACCATCATTGTTATTAGTGCATATCATTTTTGAAATGTATGTGTACCGACGAAAATGAATAAATGGTATCTAGCAGTTACTTTATCTTTGGAATACTCATCCAAAGATGAAATCTCAGATTTTTTACATTAATTTTTGGTGTTCTATGATTTTTTTCCAAACATTTTCCCATGGAATATTTTTATTTTCTTATTAAAATCAGTAGATCATAACATGTTTTAATTTTGGATTTAAGGAAAAACACGAAATAATTTTATTGAATTTATTATAGGTGGTTAAACAATATTTTCGTCATTTAAATTGGAGTTTTTAATCTCTATATACAATTTCTTTAAAACTTTACTAAACCAGCTGAACCTGCAATGGATACGTTTTGAATATAGAAACAGTTTTAGATAGCCATGACTTTAAGAAAATATGAGATTAAAAACTCCAATTTAATTGACGATTACTGGTTCGGGTTACGGTTTACGGGTTCCAATGACTTAGATTCATCTGATGTTTCCAGAAATTCAAATATTTGCGATACCTCTCGTCGAGTTTCCTATAACTTCCATATAACTGATTGATCGAAAATCCCATAACTTGTGTTTTTTAAGGTGTTTTTTAAGGCTTTTGGATGCCTTCCTTTACATTTATAAAACTTTGGTAGTGAAAAAGTTTATTTGTAACTAAAAAAATATATATATTTATACCATAACTTGCAAATAACTGTTAACCGTTTTTTTGCTTACGCTCTGTTTGCGAGAGCAACCGAAACAAAGCATGCCGTTTCGGTTCCTCTCTGAGCAGTAGGCTTTGTTTTGTTTTGTTTCGGTTTTCTGTTGAACGAATTACAATGAGCAAATCATGAAACTCTCATCTACCGAACATCGCTCAATGAGAGATTTGAGTGACACTCGCACAGAGAGACTCAGTAAAAGACCGATTGACTATATAGTCCTTATAAGATCTATATAATAAATTATGAGAAAAAAATAAGAAAGGAAAGCTAACTTTAAGCGAAGCCGAAGTTTTTTATTATTTATAAGCTTTTATTACACAGGCCAACAGCAAAAAATCTCCACGCATAATTTTACCTGCTCCATAACCTTTAGGCTCCCCTGAACCAAAGTCCAGAACAAACATAGGTTCTATCACCCACAGGTTCCGCGGTACACCTAAGAGAAGAAATTGATCCATTTTTACCATATATTGAATTATGTAGACCGTGTAATGGCGATGACCATCATTGTTATTAGTGCATATCATTTTTGAAATGTATGTGTACCAAATAAAATTAAATAATGACATCTAGCAGTTACCATATCTTTGAAATACTCACCCAAAGTTGAAATCTCAGATTTTCTACATAAATTTTTGGTGTTCTATGATTATTCCCCAAACATTTTCCAATTGAAGATTTTTATTTTCTTATTGAAATCAGTAGATGACATCATGTTTTAATTTTTGATTTTTTTGGAAAACTCGAAATAATTTTATTGAATTTATTCTAGGTGGTTAGACAAGATTTTCGTCAATTAAGTTTGAGTTTTTAATCTCATATTTTCAAAAGTCATGGCTATCTAAAACTGTTTCTATGTTCAAAACGTATCTATTGCAGGTTCAGTTTGTTATACCCTTGCAGAGGGTATTATAATTTTGGTCAAAAGTGTGCAACGCAGTGAAGGAGACATCTCCGACCCTATAAAGTATATATATTCTTGATCAGGATCACCTCCCGAGTCGATATGAGCATGTCCGTCTGTCCGTCTGTCCGTCTGTCTGTTTCTACGCAAACTAGTCTCTCAGTTTTAAAGCTATCGAGTTGAAACTTTGCACACACCCTTCTTTCCTTTGCAGGCAGTATATAAGTCGGAACGGCCGGGATCGGTCGACTATATCCTATAGCTGCCATATAACTGATTGATCGGAAATGCCATAACTTTGGTGTTTTTTAAGTTGGAGGGTTGAGACTTTCCACACATGTTATATTTGACCAAAATATCTTATGTACAAAATTTCATAAGGATCGGCCGACTATATCCTATAGCTGTCATAGAACGATCGAAATTGGCATAACTTTGTTGTTTTTTAAGTTAGAAAGATGGGATTTGGTACAGATTCAATTTTGGGAAAAAAAATCTGCTTTGTCGAATTTCATAAGGATCGGCCAACTATATCCTATAGCTGTCATATAACTGATTGATCGGAAATGCTATAACTTCGTTGTTTTTCAAGTTAGAAGCATGGGAGTTTCAATGGATTCCTCTTTTGGCAAAATAATTCGATATGCCAAATTTCATAAGGATCGGCCGACTATATACGATCCGCTATATATCTAATAATATAAGATGCGTGGCGCCACCTAGCGGACTGCGACTCAACTGCAAGGGTATATCAACTTCGGCTCCGCCCGAAGTTAGCTTTCCTTTCTTGTTTTTATTTTGTATTGAAATATGTTTGGTTTTATTTTGTATTGAAATATGTTTGGAGTTTATTTGATTGGAGCAGCAATGGTGCCGCTCCAACTATCGAAGTGTCTCTGTTTTTTTACAATATTCTTTAAGCCTAATTAAGGCTAAGTCTCGTAGCTGCGCTGCTCGCAGGCGGCGGCAGAGAGATGGCTATGCACCTATATACTTATGTATAAAGGAATGTGCTTATATATATGGCTATGCGCTCTCAAGTGGTGGCGCGAGGGGGTATGCGTATGCTGTCCGTTCTTTACAATTATGCCGACGCTAGCACTTCCTGTGTTCGGGCTAAGCCATAGCGATCGGTTCATATTTCGGCCACTTGGAGTTTATGTTCGGGACTTTAAAATATGTAAACACTGCAATAAAGTGTTACAGTGCGTACCCTTTAAGTACTTTCGGTACAATGGGTATTCAATATCTACATCTCCCTCCTTTTCAAAAATAACGTAATATAATGAGGTTATTTTTATAATAAAAATTTCTAGTTAATACATCCCATTTTTTTTATTTATTTCTTGAGTGTTGTTGAGCTATCAGAATTTTGATAGCGACCGAATTAATAAACAATCCACAATTCGATTTCAATATTTTTATTGGGTCAATTTAACCCCAAAACAAATTCCGCGGCCGGTCCAAAACAATGCCGAATTACAAGTCATAAAACCTAAGAGCTTGCGCAGAAGCTCCACCAAAGCTCCCAAAGTGCATGCGCTACAAAAGTACAACAAAGCGCATGCGAATCTGGGAGAAACAAAGAATATAATACAGCTGATAACGGGCAATTAAGGGACCGCTGCGGCTAGTTACACTGGGAGAATTAAATTTCAATAATTATGTTATTTGATGCTGGCACAAGTCCCAACATCCTCTCCCCGTTGAATTCCATCTTTCAACAAAAAATCCTTAGGGGCATGGGACAGCTTCATCACATAATATTGCTGATGATCTCAAGGTCCATAATTCTCAGTAGCAGGCTGCCGTGTCCATCCAGATCCAGAGAGCGCTCGAGCCAGGCGTCAATAGAGTGGCGAAAGTGGAAGGAAACTTCTTTCCGAAATTGCGCGTAGGCGCACCTTTCGATTGCAGGATCGGGAGCCTTCACGGCTGGAGCAGCAGCCACCTTGGCAGCTGCACCCCCCATTGGAAGGGTGCAGGCTAGAGTCCAGAATGGAGTCAGACCTGGGCGCTGACTTAATCGGAAACGGTGACAATAATCCAAATCCCGGGCCAGATGAGGGATTAAGTATAGCAGCTTCAGAAAATCCATCGCAGACAACTGCCAGATGCGACGTTGAAATAGCGACCACGGGGGGAGCGGTGGATAGCAGGGGCACTGATGAGACGCAATGGCCCACGTCCTGGCTATCGTGATCGTTGTTCAAGGTTTGTTCCAACTTAAAATCCCGAGAACCCGATTGGATGTCGCGGTCCAGCGGGTAATCCTGACTGCATGAGCGACGATTTTCGAACAGACCATCCTGCACCTTCACCACCGCTATGGTTGGTTCTGCCATTGACGAAGCAGTGGGACCATTGGGGCCGTCGAGACAAGTGGAGTGTGCAGGTACCCTCAGTGCTTTGCCATTCCCACCTGAATGTCAAAGCGCACATCAGCGGCAAGCTGGGAGAACATCCAGCATAATTCACTCCCAACTTCAACAGAGCTCAATCGCTCTAACTCATCCTGGAGTGTGGTAAATTTCTTGCGCAACGCAATTTCCAACGGCTCCAGTACCGTGATGGTCAAATCTTCCTTCTGAACTGCAGCCTTGACCTTGTTATGCAGGGCGTCCATCTCCTGGTAGGTCACTTCTGCTCTTCGCCGCAAAAGCCTTTCCCTGCTTGCAGGAACCAAGGCACTAGCTACATCTCCAGACTCCATTATGCAATTTGTTTTTGTGCAAGGTGCAATGCAATGGAAACAACAGCAACAAGTTTTCCTTTGCAAGGTTTCCTTTAAGCACTTTAATGATCACAAATCAATTAGAGCGCGATCACTTCGGGGTCACCAATGTTGAGCTATCAGAATTTTGATAGCGACCGAATTAATAAACAATCCACAATTCGATTTCAATATTTTTATTGGGTCAATTTAACCCCAAAACAAATTCCGCGGCCGGTCCAAAACAATGCCGAATTACAAGTCATAAAACCTAAGAGCTTGCGCAGAAGCTCCACCAAAGCTCCCAAAGTGCATGCGCTACAAAAGTACAACAAAGCGCATGCGAATCTGGGAGAAACAAAGAATATAATACAGCTGATAACGGGCAATTAAGGGACCGCTGCGGCTAGTTACACTGGGAGAATTAAATTGCAATAATTATGTTATTTGATGCTGGCACAAGTCCCAACATGTGTGTTATTAGAATCAAAGAAAATGGGGTTATTAAAAGAATATGTTTAAAAGAATATGTTTTCAAAGAATATGAAATATGTTTTATTTATTTCTTTATGTATGTGTGTCTTTGTATGGCCATACTAAGTGCAATTTATGAAATAAAGATTTTTAATCTATCCTTATGATCTGTTTGTTTCTTATGTTTATTATTTGTTATTACTATGTCATCTCTATCTCCTATAATATAAAAAACCTCTTGACGAGGTAAAGTACCGGTGACGAACCTGAATGCGAAAGCCAAAATATCTGATATCAATTTTAGTGACGACAATATGCTATATAGGTGTAGAAAATTGCATATACAAAATATTCTTGTTCGGCACGTGCAAGAAAAACAAAAAAAAAATCAGTCTTCTATTTTGAGGTTTCCGGGTCAGGTGCAGTGTCAACTGCTATTGAAGTGTTTAGAACGGTTGGTACCAATATTTCCAAACCGAACATTTGTTTAACAAATATTAAATTAGATCGTAGTCGTATCAAAAGTTTCGATACCTGTGACCAATGATCTTGATTTAATCTTTCCCTGTGATCATGTATTAGCATTCGCTCTACTCTACTAATCCACTCTACTATCCACTCTACTAATATTTCAACATGCTTCCTAACTGTGTTCTTTTGGATAGGTCTATTCTGAGTTAGTGATTTGTAGGATCGGTCAAAATTAGTTTTAATGTTTGATAATTCCCCATACAATTTGTTCCATTCCACGCCTTTAGTTTAGCCATACTTGTAAGAAGAATATATTGAAATATTTTTGTATCTATTTTTTGTTATTTTTATTTTTTAAATGTAACAATTAACTGTTATTTATACAATTATTAAAATTACCTATAATTAAGAGTTACGAAAATTATTCCAATAGAAAAACAATCAATTTAGATTTTATTACATCTAGGTATAATTCAGGCGCAAACAGGTTATAATTTTTACAGATAACGCGAAAAGGATCATGATCCGCATAATTAGATCTACAAATTGATAACCAAAGGGTTCGGAAGGACCTGGTTTACCCGTTTGGAACAGTGAAAAGTAACTTTTCGAGTAAAAGTTTCGAGTCAACTTGACAAAGAATAATTTTATGAAGGAGCATGGCCCCAGCACAAGTACGTCGTACCTGCAATGGTGGCAGGTCTAATAACTTTAGCCGACAACGATATGGTGGAAGAAGATCATCTGAGTCCCAGTTTAAATATTTTAAGGCAAATAAAAGAAACTGCTTTTGCACTGATTCAATACTTCTTTGATGAACCATATACTGCGGACTGCAAACGCATGAACAGTATTCCAGGATCGGTTGAACCAAAGAGATATGCCTCGTTTTAGTGGTGAAGGAATCATCAAACTCTTTTGACCAACGCTTGATAAAAACAAGTACTCCTCTGGCTTTATTAACTGTTACAGAAATATGTTCATTAAACGACAGCTTATGATCGAAAAGAACTCCAAGATCATTCATTAAGGAAAAACGATCTAAAAAGTGATTCCCAAGTGAGTACGAGATGACATGAGGATGCTACGATTAAACGTCAAACCTTGCACTTTGAGCAGTTTAGTGAGAGAAGATTATTAGAGAACCACAAGAATACTTCATCAAGGTCAAATTGCAGATGTCTGTGAAGGAAGTGGTCAGAGAAAGAAAAGCAGAGCTTGACGTCATCAGCTTACATAAGTGTAGAAGCATAGCTCACGACACTAGGTAAGTCGTTAACAAAGACGATAAACACAAGAGGTCTTAAGTGACTGCCTTGCGGAACACCAGATGTTACTTCTATAACATGAGATGTGATCTTCTTGAACAAAACCAGCTGCGTACGATTCCATAGATATGAAGTCATCCACTGTATGATATTAGGAGGAAAACCCGTAAGATAAAGTTTCCGGAGAAGGAGACGATGATTAACAGAATCGAAAGCTTTGCTAAAATCGGTGTAAACTACATCGGTTTTCATTCGTTTTAGATAACTCTTATGGACGATCGAAGTGAATTCTAGCAGATTGGTTGACAAAACCATTCTGGGAGGAGGAAATTATGCTTTTGCAATGATGTTGCAGTTGCAATGTAACCAATTTCTCCAGCAGCAAAGAGATTAGCAATACCTTGTTCTGAAGAATCAGAAATATTTTTATAAGTTAGGGAAGGAGGAAAAAGACTGGATTTATGTATCATATTGACAAACGAATAGAAGGAGCTAGGATCATTTCGGAAGTTTGCCTTACAATTCTCGATGTACGGCTTATAAAGTTGATTATTAAGAAAAATAAACTGGTTGCGAATGTAAAGAAAGTTTGTCTTATGAAACAAAAATCCAGACTTAAGAAAAATTTTGTAAGCTCTAGATTTCCTGTTCTTAAGACGAGAAAGGTGTTTATTAAACCATTAAATCAGAGTCACTGACTAATGATAGAACGAACTTAATAGCCTCAAGGTGGTGAAGATATAAAGTACCCTCAACCGGTGGAGGTATATAGGAACAGGTCATGAAAATATGAGTCGGTCCAACAGCTATTTTTAAAGCGATAAACTCGAATCCAAGCTGATTCGGGAAAGAGATCAATTCAGCCAAGAATTTATTATTAACAGCAATGAGGACACCACCTCCGAAAGATGGTCTATCCATTCGAAACACAGTGTACTTTGGAACAAAAATTTCATAATCGGAGTCAGAGGAATTAAGCCAGCTTTCAGTAAGTGCAATAGCATCAAAATCAAATGAAGCACTCTTAGTAAAAAATTGGCTCAATTTACCCAGAATACTTCGAACGTTTTGGTAGCAGAAGGAAAATACGTTGTTACTCAGTTTTTTGGAGCTGAATCGGCATAGTTGGGATTTAGAGGATCTTTGGCTAAAAATTCATGCATAAAACTGTGCTTAGGCCAGGCTGACGGATCGAGTGCTTTTTCAAAGTAGGATTCAGGAATTACAATTTTGAAAGAGGATATACTATGCTTATGTTTAAAAATAAACTTAAAGACCGCTAATTCATTAGGAGCTACCTTAAGATGGTTTAAGAGGTGACTCCTGACATCATCCACAGTGGCATCCGGCATGAGGCGGGATACAAATAAAGCTTTACGAGGTGAAACAGCTCTAAGCGAAAGCCTAGAGGATCTTAACACAGGCGCCACACCAGTGAGAGGCCTAGGAGACGGTGCCCCAGGAACCTGCAGGTTTTCCATCGATGGAGGATCCAAGACAATAGGTAAACCAAGACTGACCATGTTAGACCAATATTCTTTGTGATAAGATCGCTTATTCGTCCATTGTGCCCACCACCAGCACATTTAATATGTGAGCAGTTGCGGCAAAGCCAGCAGGACAGATACGAGTCACCGGTGATGCATCCTCCAAACTCACATTTCTTAGCAGTGCAAATTAGACTCATTATTGACTGAGATTTGTCCACTGTAGTGAGAGCGAGAAGAGATCAATTAGAAATTTGTGGTAGAGAGGCACGGGATCGGATCAGGCACGTCGAAGAGAAGACGTCACAAAAGAGATACGCCGTGACGAATAACCGCTTCAGAGTAACAATGATGTAACTGGATTACTCGACCTGAGAATAGAACTCAGGAATTGAATATATATATGAATATTCGAAGAGCGCGGCAGAAATAATATTGAATAATAATATTGTTTTTAAGAAGTGTATGATGGTTCAATGAACTATGTAAGTCAAACACGCTCCGACGATGATACGCGAAAAGGGGAAACTCGTAATAAAGGTATAGGTATTCAGATGAGACCAGTTGAGAGCAATCGCAAAAACACGTCGGGATACGACAAACTCAGACTAAAGACTTATTTTATTTTCTTAGATTTTAGGTGTTAACATTTATGTGAAATCCTTGTTGTTTGTGCTGTTTTTTTTTTTTTAATTTATTGTGCTGCTTATATTTCAGGTCATTTCCCCGGCTCATATATCTTTTTTCAGACAATTAGTATGCAGATTGTAAATTTTGTAAAAGAAATAGGCGAACATGATAACAACAATGATTATTAAGAGTATATGTACCCATTATAGATTTATGTTGCTAGATTCTACCTTGTTGATGGCATTGGCAGTGGAATCCACTGTTTTTATCCACTGTTTAAAAGATCCGCTCAATTTTAATATTATATTATATGTATAAAAAAATAAATATGCATCGCAGTGCAATCAAAAAATTATGCAACGCAGTGCATGGGTAAAAAAAAAATTTGTTTTCAGATTGGTTGGTTCCCCTTTCTTCCTTCCACGTCAGCTGGTCGTCGCCGGTTTGGCTACGCTGACGCTCCTCGAAGGCGCAGGTGGCGGTCGTGCCTCCCACGTTTGATATCTGCTTCTATTTTCTTGGGCTGGTCTTCGACTTCATGCATGCGCAATTGAATGCCGCAGAGTTGAGAGGTCCGGGGCAGTCGGTCGGGCAGACTTGTGGTGGTTTCGGCAGTGGCTTGGGAATATTCCTTTTCGTTATTAGTTTTTGATTTATAATTTGTATTTGGTTTGCTGAGTAAGTTGTGCCCTGTGGTACTCTATTTTGGAGGGTTTCCCTCAAAAATTCAAGCTCATTATAAAGTTTTTGCGCCGTCGTGCATGGGGGCGGTGGCGATTGAGCAAATAGCAGCCACTTTATGCAGACTATTCTTTTGTTAATTTTATTTTTTTGACCTTCACGTACCATCACGCACACTCTACTCACTCCTTGTCCTATTGCCACATTCTTGCCGATCCGCAGCTCCTTGTGACTATAGTCACGGTCGCCATGAAATATGTTTGGTTTTATTTTGTATTGAAAGCTGTTTGGTTTTATTTTGTATTGAAATATGTTTGGAGTTTATTTGATTGGAGCAGCAATGGTGCCGCTCCAACAATCGAAGTGTCTCTGTTCTTTTACAATATTCTTTAAGTCTAATTAAGGCTAAGTCTCGTAGCTGCGCTGCTGGAAGGCGGCGGCAGAGAGACGACTATGTACCTCTTCCTCTCTTTATCTTAAAGCGGACGGACGTGTTTTTTTTGTGCACACTTCGTTTTTGTAAAATTTGTAATAAGCTTTCTATAAACAATCGGTGTTTTTTTCTTTACATATATAAAAACAAATGGCAATTTCTTAGATCCGTATAGCTTCGCGTGTTCAGTCATATTTAGTGGAGGTAAAATAATAATTTGATTAATTTTCCTTCCAAACATAGCCCTGCTCTGCTTCTTCATCTCTTACGGTGTTGCTTCTATTCTATTGCTCCTATTCTCGCTCAATAGAGATTCTTATCCCTATTCTTTGCATTTTACTAACTCGTACCAACTGCTCTCTTCAATCTCCCCCTTTCGTTTCCCTGGTATAGTGGTACCAGGTTCATCAAGGTTAGGTTAGGTTAGGTTAGGGCGGTGATGCAAGGGGGTCATAGAATACCCCCTCGCTTCCACTTGAGCCGCTAGGGCTCCTTGTGCTGCCGCTGGAGCAAGGGTTTCACCGAGATGCTACCCCCCCCTTCCTGTCTACCAGGGTGCATATATATGCCTAGACCACCTATGGCGGCCCATGGTCCCAGCCTGCTTTCTTTATGAAGGCAACCAATCCGCATGGAGAGATCTCTGAGAGATCGTTAAGGTCCGAGAGTTCTTCGGACCCGAAGTGTTTGAGTCTGCTGCGTCCGAGTGCCGGGCAGTGGCATAAGAGGTGCGATACCGATTCTACCTCCTCTTCATCCTTGCTGCTCCTGCAGAAATCATTGTGGGGGACTGCTAGCCTGGCCGCGTGTTCGCCTATCAGCCAGTGCCCAGGGATTGCCCCAATGGCTAGGCTGCATTCCGGTCTAGTCAGAGCAATAAGTCTCGCCGATCTTTTCTGAGAGCGTGTCGGCCAGATCAAACGTGATGTTCTACAGGTCTGGAGATTACTCCATTTCCTATTGGCTGCCAGGTCGAAAAACTCCCTGCACTTTAGCCTGCAAGTAGCCAAGGGTATGCCTACAAGTTCTTTCTCCGGTAGGAGAGGGTTGGTAGTCCCTGCCCTAGCTAGTTCATCTGCAGCACAGTTTCCCTCGTGGTCCCTGTGACCGGGAACCCAGATGAGGTAGATGTCATGCTGTTCAGCCATCTCGTTGAGAGATCTGCGACAGTCATTGAGTCTGGAGTTGGATGAGAATCCGTCAAGTGCCTTGAGCGCTGCTTGACTATCTGAGAAAATATATATTGTGCCCCGATTGCCCCTTAGAGCTGGGGATTCAAGTGCTTCGTTAATGGCTACTACTTCAGCCTGGAAAACACTGCAGTGGTCGGGGAGTCTGAAGGACTCCTTTAGGCTCAGATGCTCGCAAAAGTAACCGCCTCCCACCTGGCCGTTAAGTTTTGATCCAACTGTATAGATATGAATGGAGCCCTCCGGTCCCGGTATCCGGGTATCCCATTCCTCCCTCGAGAGGATTAAGACTTTGTAGTTAGTGGTGGGTTGGTCGACGGGCACGCAGTAATCCGTACCCCCCTCAGGCATGAAATGGTGTAGGTCCAGTCTGGTATGACCGAAACTATTTTTGCTCCATAGGTTTGCCTCCCGCAGTCTTATTGCGGCCAGAGTGGCTGTCTTTACCCCCATCAGTTCAACTGGTAGAAGGTCAAGTCTAGTGTCTAGGGCATCACTAGGCGTAGTGCGTAGACTGCCTGTTATACAGACTTTCGCCATGCGCTGCGTCTTCCTGAACTTTTCCCTGCATGTGGAGTTCTCCAGGGCGGGCCACCAGACAACGACACCATAGAATAGAATTGGTCTGATGATCGCTGGGTATAACCATCTGACCATCTTCGGGGACATTCCCGATTTCAGGCCTACCGCCTTGCGGCAGGTATAGAGTGCTATTGCCGCTTTCTTAGTCCTATCAGCGGTGTTCAGCTTCCAGTCCAGTTTCCTGTCTAGAGTGATACCTAGGTACTTCGCACTATCACTAAGAACTAGTGTTTCTCCTAGGAGCTTCGGAAGTCTTAGGTTAGGTATCTTGTACTTCCTGGTGAACAGCACGAGCTCTGTCTTGGACGGATTGACTCCCAGCCCGTTCTTTTGCGCCCAGGCCGACAGAACTTCTAGCTTCCCTGTCATTAGGTCGCATAGCGTCTGTGGGAATTTCCCCACGAAGGCAATAGCAACATCGTCCGCGTACTCAATGATCTTACATCCGCCACCCTCTAAGGATCGCAGTAGGCTGTTAACCGCCACGTTCCAGAGTAGTGGTGAGAGTACACCTCCTTGTGGGGTGCCCCTCTTGACGTATCTTCGAATAGTCGAACCTCCAAGAGTAGCCTCGACACTCCTGTTAACCAGGATCTGCCGTATTAGGTAAGTTGATCGATTGTCTATTCCAAGTCCCGTCAGTGCGTCGATTATTGAGCACGGTAAGATGTTGTTAAAGGCCCCTTCTATGTCTAGAAAAGCCACAAGTGCATATTCCCTGAAATTAATCGCTCGTTCGGCGTTCATAGTGATATCGTGCAGGGCTGTTTCAGTTGATCGGCCCCTTTTGTAAGCTTGCTGAGAGCATGAGATGTCATTTGGGTTAATGTTAAGTTGTAGATGGAAACTTAAGAGTCTTTCCATAGTCTTAAGGAGAAAGGAAGACAGACTTATAGGTCTGAAGTCCTTGGGGGTGCAGTGGGATGGTTTCCCCGCCTTGGGTATGAATACAACCTTCGTGCACAGCCATGCCTTTGGTATCATGCCAGTAGTGAAGACTGTGCTGAAGATTTTCTTAATCCATTTCCTTAGGTTAATACCGGCTCTGGATAACTGAGCTGGTAGAATACCGTCCGGTCCCGGAGATTTGAAGGGTTTAAAACTGTCTATTGCCCATTTAAGGTTTCTGTCACTAAGTAGGTAGTTGAGCGAGCCCTGGTAACCCTGGCTATGCATCACCGGGGTTGTTCCTTCCGATGAGCAACCCGGGAAGTGTGCGTTGATAAGGGTCTCCAGGGTTTCCAGGCTTGAGGTTGTCCAGCACCCCAAGTAGAGAGAATCTTTCTTAGGCGGGCGGCATCTGATGTCTCCTGAATGTTGGTGCAGAAATTGGCCCAGGCAACCCTCTTTGCCTTGCGCAATTCTTTGTTATATTGCCTAAGTTCAGCTTTATAGGTTTCCCACGCCTCGTCTGTGTTGGTACGGTGCGCGTGGTTGAAGGCCCTACGTGCATTTTTTTTGTAGGGGGCTAACGACGAGGACCACCACGGAGGCTTCTTCGATCTGTTGCTACCTATTCTTTTCTTGGGGCAGGCCTTGTGGTAAGCTTTTGCACTAGTCGCAATAAGCTTGTCTACCATGGCGTTGAGCCCCTCATAGGTCTCGATGGTCTCTGAAGGCGGTTCTCCTAAGGATCTATCTAGTATATTTTTATAGAGCTCCCAGTTTGCCTTTCTAGGATTTCGAACTGCTTGCTTGGTGAAGTTTTCAAAATTTACTACTATCTCAATATAGCGATGATCTGAAAATGAGTGTTTGTCAAGGGCTCTCCAGCTGGTGATTGCATCAGCCAGGGAGTGCGAGAATAATGTGACATCAAGAACCTCCATTCTGTTCTTGACTACGAAGGTGGGTTCCGAACCTCTGTTACCCATGAAATTTGGTAGCAAGAAGGTATTAAGGCTTTTCTTTGCGAGTATGCATGCTCGCTTTTTACCTCTTACATCGGCTGTGTACAGTCTGAAGTCCGACGCCCCCAGACCGAGAATCCTGTCTCCGTGGATCCAGGGTTCTTGGATGAGGGGCACGTCAGCTCCATTCTCTGCAAGATGGAGCAGGAGGGCGGCGGAAGCCACCTTACTGTGATGGAGGTTTATCTGCAGGAATGTCAGGGACATCCTTTAGATTCTCCACCACAGTAACCTCCGCCTCGGTGTCGGAGCCCAGCAATGAGTCCTCCTCCATGCCGACGCCACCAAGAGCCCTCGCCAGGTCACTCTCCTCTGAGGTGTACCCTTCCAGAATGTCCTCCTCCACGTCTGACATTCCTTCTGGGCGGACCTCTTCGGTCGGTTCCCCCGAGTCTAGCTCATGTGCGTCCATCTCCAAGTCGATACCTCCAGGTTTACTCTTCGCATCCGACTTGTAGATCCTCACCGCAACATGCTCGAACCCGTATTTGATACGGCTACCGGCACCCTCCAGGATCTTCGCAGTCTCCTCATTTAGAGTGAGGACAACCTGCCTTCTCAGTCCCACTGCTTCCTCCACCTTGGCGACTCTCCAGTCCGCCGTAGGGAGTGTGGGATTGCACATTTTGA
The DNA here is from genome assembly GCF_017639315.1 of Drosophila ananassae. Classification (NCBI taxonomy): domain Eukaryota; kingdom Metazoa; phylum Arthropoda; class Insecta; order Diptera; family Drosophilidae; genus Drosophila; species Drosophila ananassae. The sequence goes on from NW_025319131.1 coordinate 134,070, forward strand.
GCATGGCCAGAATGGTGGCAGGGTCCGCCGGCTTCTCTGTCAGCCATACGCGGACCCTCGGTTTGCTGGGGATCTTGTCCCAGTCCACCGCCTCCAGTCTGGCTCCTGGGTAGACCTCCCCAAGCGACGCAATCATTCGCTTGTAGAGGCTTACAGACCTCGCATCTTGGCACGCTATCACCTTGATGTTACCCTGGTACCACGCTGCGACTTCGCAGTCCGGTGGAGATCCTCCACTCTTGAGCATCTCCTCCATGAAGCGCCCATGCAGCTCATTCACTACCTTACGCCAAAGCTCCTTGGGGATCAGGCCATCCTTGGAGCCATTATCAATGACCCCAATGATGGTCCTGCCCTTGGTAACTTCGGCGAAGGATCTGTTACTTTGTGTCTGCACCTTCTTCTTGTTAGCTAGGGGCGCCTCACCGTCGACGACCTCTGCCTTTTCGCACTCTGTGCACTCTCCTTGGCAGAGTCGCCTACTCCTGTCGGCTTCTTTGGGTCTAATCTGGCCCCCGCTCTTGCTGGCTGAAAGTCAGGCAGGATTTTCCTCGCCCACTTTATTATTTCAGCCTGATCGGGATTGGACTCCGCCGATGAGTCTGCCCTCATCAGGATGAAGGCCGCTCTCCTCCTATCTTTATTGGAGCCCTTCCGCTGCAGGGGGCCAGCAGTCGTCGGACCGGGGCCTTCCTTAGGGTTGCCGCCGGTGCGAGAGGAGCTCGATTCAGGGATCTTGCCCCCCACACCGTTCGGTGGTCCCATAGTGGGCCCCGTTTTGGGGGTCGATGCCTTGGCATCTCCCCCTACACCGGCGCCGCTCGCCTCCGGATGTTGTCCCTCAGTGGAGAGCTTCGCCATCCCAGCATCTCTTTGGCCTCTATCTGCCTTGGAGATTGACGAATCCGAGATCCCATTTTCGGACTTTCTTAGGGAGTTCCGTTCTCCACTGTTTGTTTTTCTTTTATTATTATTGTCGTTCATTTTTGGACCCACGAGTAGGCGGAAAGGGGTTCGTCCATCATGACATAGCCCGCTTGTCATGATAAGCCTGGTTAAAACTGAGGGGTCGGCCGGTCCCCCAGAGTCAGCATATTAACGTCCGTGCATCCCCCGGTCATGCATCCCTCGGCATATGCTGTTCCACCTTGGATTGGGGTGATTTGAGGAAGGGAGTTTTCTTCTCCCCGCCCGACTACAATTCGTCAGCATCCTCGGCAGAGACATGACCTTACCGTGACCTGTTACCAGCCGCACTCACGTGGAGAGTATAGTCGCACTACCATCGGTGTACACAGTTACGGCACATGAGCTCATGCGTTTCTCCCCCTGTAGTACCCGATTGGATGACGGCCAGGTTCATCAATATTATTTATAAATTAATTACACAGGCCGACAATTTCCAACTTTTTTTTTCCTCCACGTATAATTTTCCCTGCTCCATAACCTTTAGGCTCCCCTGATCCAAAGTCCAGAACAAACATAGGTTCTATCACCCACAGTTTCCGCGGTACACCAATGAGATGAAATCGATCAAATTTTACCATATATTGAATTATGCAGGCCGTGTAATAGCAATGAACATCATTGTTTCTAGTACTTATCATTTTTTAAGTGTATGTGTACCAACTAAAATTAAAAATTGGTATCTAGCAGTTACCATATCTTTGGAACACTCATCCAAAGTTGAAATCTCAGATTTTCTACATTATTTTTTGGTCTTCTATGATTTTTCCCCAAACATTTTTCTATGGAAGATTTTTATTTTCTTATTGAAATCAGTAGATCATACCATGTTTTAATTTTGGATTTAAGGAAAAACTCGAAATAATTTTATTGAATTTAATAAAGGTGGTTCAACAATATTTTCTTCAATTAAATTGGAGTTTTTAATCTTATATTTTCAAAAAGTCATGGCTATCTAAAACTGTTTCTTTGTTAAAAATTAAAATAAATTATTAAATCTTAAATTTGCATTGTTTTCGTTTTTGTATTGAAAAAACAAATTTTTTTTTAAATGGAAAGTACTAAACAAAAACTTAATTCCACAACTCTTATTGACTTAAAGAGAAGATTAAATGTCAAAGTTAAAAGCATTCGCCGGTTGGAGGAACGTTTGGAAGATGGATCACTTCCTCTAAATAAAACCGAGCTAGAGTGCAGGCTTCAGGTTTTAGATGAGGCAATTTCTAAAGCAAATGAGTTGCAAGACCAGATCGAGCAAATAGATGAATTGGATGATTTCGGAGCCGAGTTGGAAGAATTAGGAATAACTACCAAGGCAAGGATCATGTCCTTATATAATGCCTTTAATTCAGCTGAAGACTCCCGTTCAGCTACTGCAATTTCTGCAGCCCCAACTCGAGCTCGACTTCCTAGTTTGGCATTGCCAAAAATTAAGTGGAAATTATTCGGATTTCAAAAATTTCATAAGTCTTTTCGAGACGTTAGTTGACAAAGATGTGAACATTCCAGTTATCGAGAAATTTAATCATTTAATTTCTTGCCTCTCTGGTGAAGCCTTAGGAACTATCAAGGCATTCCAGGTCACCGAGAGTAATTACGACAAAGCTATCGCTAGTCTAAAGAGAGTTTATGATAACGAATGTCTCATCTTTGCGAACCAAATACGTCAACTGTTCAGCCTTCCGAAAATTTCCCAGCCGTCTGCGTCGTCGTTGAGGGGTCTCATCGACACTGTATCATCAATTTATGGATCACTATTATCCATAGGAGATGATACTAAAATTGCAAACTCAATGATTATTCATTTAGTTTTGAGTAGAGTGGATCCAGTGACCAAGCAAAAATGGGAAGAGTCACTGGATTATGAGGAATTGCCGCTGTGGTCCGATTTCGAAAAAATATTAAATCGTAGATACCAGCATCTGTCCGCTGAAGAGACTGGCAAACCAAAACAAGAAAGAACTGGGTTCGGCAAGCAACTAAATAGAACTTCGTTGGCTTGTTCTTCTACCAACGCCAAACCAGCTTGCAGTTCCCCTATGCAGTTCCCCTATGTTCCTCTTGCAGCCTCCCTATGTTTGAATTGTCTGCGAAAAGGTCACACGGTAGCGAATTGTAAATCGACCAGGTGCCAAATCTGTTCAAGATCGCACAATAAACTTCTGCACCGATTTACAGTGACCGAAAATAGCTTAGCATTACCACCACCCACACAAAATCCTCCTCCAGAGTTAACGAATGATGGCCCTTCTCCTTCACATGCTTTGCATGCGTCGTCTGTAGAAAGGGTTTTGTTAGCAACGTCGATCGTAAGCGTTCGCACAAAAAATGGTGAACACATCTTGGCCCGAGCATTACTTGACTCAGGGTCACAAATGAATTTTATTACAGAAGATCTTGGTCAACGCTTACAGATCCGTAGGGAGGAATCGTGCATCAACTGGCTTGGAATTGGTCAAACTAATTCACAAGTCAAGAAAAAGATACACACCGTGGTGAAGTCTAGAGTCAATGGTAGCGAGTTTCCGTTCAACTTTTGGGTTTTGAAAACCATTTCAGGCTATCACCCTGACCAGTCGGTGAACGTGAAAGATTGGACCCTACCAAAGAACTTGCCGTTAGCAGACCCATATTTCTACAAACCTCAGCGGATAGATATGCTAATTGGAGCTGAGTCATTTTTCGAACTGTTGTCCGTTGGCCAAATAAAACAAGGTCCGAACCATCCCATCCTTCAAAAAACTCTCCTTGGGTGGATAGTATCGGGAAAATATCTGGCAAATTCCTCAACTCCTCCACAGCCAGTCTCTAGTCTGAATTGCCAAGAGGAAGTATTAGAGTCAATAGACAAAAACTTGAAAAAATTCTGGTCGTTGGAAGAAGTTCCTTCTTCTAAAAAGATGTTGTCGCCAGAACAAGAGCTATGTGAGGAACATTATCGGAAGACTACAAGAATACTGCCTTCAGGTCGATTTGAAGTTAAACTTCCATTTAAGTCGGATCCAAGCGTTTTGGGCAATTCATTCGAGATAGCCAAACGCCGATTCCTGTCGCTCGAGAGAAGATTATCTCGAGATCCGAACTTAAAGAAAATGTATTTGGAATTTATGGAAGAATACGAATCCCTAGGCCATATGTCCCCTGCAAGCAATGACGTTCTTGCTTCTCCACACTACGTCATACCCCACCAGTGTGTCTTGCGGCCGCAAAGTACAACGACCAAACTTCGAGTCGTTTTCGATGCGTCCTGCAAGACATCCACACAAAAGTGTTTAAATGAGTTGTTGATGGTGGGTCCAACAATTCAGGAAGAGCTTTACTCAACTCTTCTTAGATTTCGGCTAAACAAATTCGCTCTGGTAGCCGACATAAAAAAGATGTATCGTCAAGTGATGGTAAATGAAGCAGATCGACGATACCAGTTGATAGTGTGGAGAAAAGACCCGTCTGAGTCCTTGAAATTGTGCAAGCTCAACACCGTTACTTATGGCACTGCACCAGCCCCATTCCTGGTCATAAGGTGTTTGAAGAGGTTGAGTGAATCCGCGAAAAATACAATCCCTCGAGCTGCTAAAGTTATTGGGTCTGACTTTTACGTCGACGACATGTTAACGGGTGCTGGTTGCGTGGAGGAGCTAAAGACAATTAAGTCTGAAGTAACTCAGGTTCTTCAAAACGGTGGGTTTGAATTGAGCAAGTGGTTTTCAAACTCGCCTGAAGTTACTGCATCCGAGAGCACGGTTAAGCCAATAACACTTTCGGACTCAGAGCTGACAAAAACATTAGGAATCGTTTGGGTTCCTAAAGATGATGTATTTAAATTCGAAATTGATATGTCAGTCATGGGTCAAAGGGCGACTAAGCGGAATATTCTTTCGGTGACGTCAAAGCTTTTCGACCCTCTTGGCTTATTAAGCCCGATCCTTATTAAAGTAAAGATCCTGTTACAGGAACTTTGGCTTAATAAGCTAGATTGGGATGAGTCCATTCCACTGCACTTGGAAACCGCATGGAAAAAGATTCAGCTTGCCTTGTCACAGTTAGAAGAGATCTCAATACCGAGATTTGTGATGAGTGAGCCAATGTCACCAATTGAAATTCATGCCTTTTCTGACGCATCGATGAGAGCCTATGGAGCCTGCGTCTATATCCGTTGCAAATCTGCAGAAGGTAGTAAAGTCTCATTGTTGACAGCAAAGTCGAAAGTAGCGCAGCTCGAGACAAAGACGCTCCCCCGTCTTGAGTTATGTGCCGCTCACCTTCTCGCGGACCTCTGCCGCAAAATAAAACCTCTTATCAAAGCACCGATCGAACGAAGTGTATATTGGTCAGATTCGGAAGTTTGTCTTCATTGCATTCGTTCCCATCCATCGTCGTTGTCAACGTTCGTATCAAATAGAGTTGCTGAGATTCAAGAGTGGTCAAAGGATAGCACGTGGCGGCATGTACCAACTAAACAGAACCCGGCAGATATTGTGTCAAAAGGTGGAGACGTAAAGGAAACGATAGAATCAATTTGGTTCACAGGTCCATCGTTTTTAACGGAGCCGGAAGATAAGTGGCCAACGAGCCCTCGGTTTGATCCGTCACCAGAGATTTTGCAGATGGAAGCAAAGAAGAGTGCGGTCGGACTGACTGCAATGGTCTCTACCTCATATTTGTTGGAAGTGATAGAAGGATTTTTCTCTCACTTAAAACTGCTGCGAGTGTTCGTTTACATGGTCCGCTTTATAAAGAAGTGTACAAAATTAGTAGTTACTTCTGATAATGTACCTTCACCTGTCGAATATCAAGACGCTTTTAATAAAATTGTCCAGATAGTCCAAGAGCACGAGTATCAAGAAGAAATTAAAAATATTCAAAAAAATCTTGTTGTTAGCCCAAGCCTACAGAAGCTAAGTCCGTTCGTCCTTGAAACCTCTCAGGCTGGGCTTACCTTTTCGTTGTTTCGGGTCGGGGGGCGACTAGCTAATGCTCCTAATTCGTACGATGCCAAGTTTCCAGTATTGTTGAAGCGCTCTCAATTTGTTCAGAGCTACGTCCGATACTTGCACGAGTCGAATTTTCATGTGGGTCCACGAGCACTAGTGCGTCTCTTGCGACAGCGCGTTTGGATAGTAAACGCGCGGGAAGTCTGCAGTCAGATAGTGCGGTCATGCATACGCTGTTTTAAATGCAAGCCTCATCTGATGACTCAAATCATGGGAGATTTACCCTTAGATCGAGTTCGTGCTCACCGCCCATTTTCCATATGTGGCGTGGATTTCTGTGGCCCTATTGAGACGACATTGAAAATTCGTGGTAGTCCACCATACAAGTCCTACATTGCCCTGTTTGTTTGTTTTTCGTCTAAAGCAGTACATTTAGAAGTAGTTTCCGATTTGTCATCTGATTCCTTTCTATTGGCTTTTCAAATGTTTGTTGGGCGCCGAGGATGTCCGCAGATCGTGCACTGCGACAACGCGACGAACTTCGTCGGAGCGAGTCGCCACTTCGCGGCACTGCGGCACCAGATCGAGAGCGAAACGGACGTACGCATCAAGAAAAGGGTGCGTATTTGCGTTCATACCGCCGCGGGCTCCGCACATGGGCGGACTATGGGAGGCAGGTGTGAAGTCTGCACCGCTCCTACGAGCGGTGGGCAGCGCGAAGTTAACCGCAGAGGAGCTGGCGCCCTCAGTCAGGACCCAAGTGACGGCGAGGCGTTGACTCCCGGGCACCAGTTGACAGGTGGGCCGCTCATCGCCCAATCAGCACCGCGGACCCCGCGGTTGGCGGCTTGTCTCGTCAAGCAAGCAAACGTTTTGGCAGCGTTGGTCCCGGGAGTACGTCTTGGGCCAACAGGCGCGGTCGAAGTGGCAGCGGGAGCAGGAGGACGCCAGGAAGTGCGATCTGGTCCTGGTCGCCGAGGACAACCAGCCGCCCCAGCAGTGGATCACCGCCAGGGTCGTCGAGACTCACGCCGGCGCGGACGGAAGGGACAGGGTCGCCAACGTCAGGACGAGTAGAGGAGCAGTATTTAGGAGAGCAGTCCACAAGCTGGCGAGGTTGCCAGTAGTTGAAGCATAAGGAAGGCCTTCAACGGGGCCGGTGTATAATTAATGTAGATAATTAAGTGGAATTTTATGATGTCTAGTATAAGTTAGTTTAGGGCGGAGCGGGAGCGCAAGTAAAGCTCTCACTTGCGCTTACCAATAAATTCGCCCCGCTTTTCCGCACTAGATAAGCTAGGCTGAAGTTTTTGTTGATATGAATATATACTCGAATTAATAACATTGAAAAGAGTGCACGCATTTTTCGTTTTAGTTGTTTCAATAATTTAATTTAATTTTACAGCCACCTTTTTGCCTTTCGTTTTTCTCGCGACGAGATAAAATAATCTCAATTAACAAACCCTGCCTTAACTAATTCACTTGTATTTATGTACGCTGATGATATTAAGCTATGCCTTCAGTATAAATTCACTAGCGCCCAGTCTAGACTTCAATCCGATTTGGATAAACTTCAAAATTGGTGTTTAGCAAATAACCTAAAGCTTAATGGATCGAAATGTAAACTTATGTCTTTTTACCGATCTAGTCCGCACCAGGCTATGTACTTTCTCTATGGGAACGCCTTAGAACGATTAACTCAGGTTAACGATCTAGGTGTCCTATTAGATTTGAGACTTAAGTTCACCGACCATATATCTACCATGGTTAATAAAGCTATGGGTGTGCTTGGTTTTATTAAAAGATGTTCAAAAGAATTTAATGACCCGTACATAACTAAAACGTTATATACATCACTGGTCCGTCCGATTCTTGAGTATGGATCGTGTGGCTGGAGTCCTCAATATGGAGTACACCAATATCACATTGAATCTGTACAAAAAAAACTTCCTTACTTTTGCTCTTAAGGGACTTAATTGGGATGCAAATCTCCCCTCTTATCATAGTTTATCATTCTTATATCATAGTTTTAGACTTTTACTAATCAACTGCGTGTCATGTTTCTATATAATCTTATTTATGGAAATATAGACAGCCAGCATTTACTAACACGCTTAAATTTTAACATTCCTAGTAGAAGGACCAGAAACTTTCGTTCTCTACTCCTCAGCCATTGCAGTTCGACATATGCCCAACACGATCCGTTCAGGGTATTATGTTCGGACTACAGTGGTCTCTACCACATCTTGTCTAACCGCCTTATCTGTGCAACACTCTTCCTCGTGATATCTTTCTCCTAATCCTCACTTATCTATCTCGGATCTATTCCCGCGATTCGAGCCGTACGTTATGCGGCAGCATCCCTCGGTCGGTTGGACGGGAGGTGGGCTGTATGTATGCAGTGGGAACCGCGCGCAAAAAAAAAAAATATATATATACTTATGTATAAAGGAATGTGCTTATATATATTGCTATGCGCTCTTAAGGGGTATGCGTATGCTGTCCGTTCGTTACAATTATGCCGACGCTAGCACTTCCTGTGTGCGGGCTAAGCTATAGCGATCGGTTCATATTTCTTTGATCTTTGAAATATGTAAACTCTGCAACAAAGTGTTACAGTGCGTACTAGGGTGGGTCGATTGAAAAATCGCTTAGGCACATATGATTTTTGGATTCTAGGGATCAAAATAAGAAACTTTGGTCAAGAGACCATACCTCTAAAATGAATTCTGATGTCCCTCGTTTTAACGTGAAGGAAAAATCTTGTTTTGACCCATTTAGAGTGCCCCAATCGAGTCCAAATGTATGAACGACCCCCACTAACTTTGGAGGGTCGACCCACCCATGCTTGTGGTACTCCCCTAGGATCCCACAGGAGGGATTCTCCCTTACAAAAATATCACAAAATTAATGCACCAAATCGAACCGCCCTAGTGCGTACCCTTTAAGTACTTTCGGTACAGTGGGTATTCAATATATGTGCATACTACACTGTGATCTATTTTGTTAAATAAAATGTCGTATGGTTTTAGATTTGTTACTGAATGAATTGTCATATTGTAGCTATTTGCTGCTCTTATAATAACTTCGGGATATTCTAGGAGACGGTACTCATCTTTAACACAACGAGCTATCTCAGTTAGGGTTGAATGGGCTCTTTCAACTTGTCCATTCGAAAGGCTATGTCTGGGGTCTGCGTAATGGATTGAAATACCAGAACGCTGTAGGAAGGATTTAAATTGTGCTGATGTAAAGCTGGGTTCGTTATCTGTCATAATCGTTTTAACTTGGGGAAATGTTTGAAGTATTTCATAGACTTTTAAATCGATATTTTTTTGTTAGTAATTTCTTTTACAACAAGGTATTTGGAATAGGAATCAATGCAAGTTAAGAAGGTTAGGTTTTGCGCGTAAAAAATTTCAATATGTAAGTGTTGGCCTTCTATTTTTGAATGGGGGCTTCTCCAACAGGTATTTGAGTCGGGTTTCTGTTATATTTGTTTGTATTACAAATTTTACAATTTGTTATATATTCTTTTACGTTTTTGTACAGATTCGGCCAATAGTATAATCTGGTTATTTGTTTATAATTCTCATCTAATCCTCGGTGCGCTCGACAGTGTGTTTCCTCTATAATTATTGCTTTATCGTCATTATTTGTTATGTCTACAACAAAACTTTTTGTATATACGAATTTATTAATGAAGTTATTTTTTAATTGAACTTGAATTTCATACAACACTTCAGGAGTACAATGAATCCCTGTATTAATATTGGGTTGTAGATATTCTTTGAGGACTGTAACTAAGTTTTCTGGTTGATCATATTCAATAATATGACGTTTATTTTCAAATACATTTATCTGTTCATGAATTGTGAATTTTCCCTTTGCTATTAAAATTTGTTGTTTAAATTGATTAAGTGGTTTTTTGTTTCTCCTATAATGTTACTAAAGCTACTTTTGGGCTGAGTGTTGGGTTCCGTAATCCGTGGACTCTTCATCTTCATCTTCTGTAATATTATTTATTTCAGTACCCGGTTTATACACTTCCTCTCTTTATCTTAAAGCGGACGGACGTGTTTTTTTGTGCGCACTACGTTTTTGTAAAATTTGCAAGCTTTCTATAAACAATCGGTGTTTATTTCTTTACTGATATAAAAACAAATTGCAATTTTTTAGATCCGTATCGCTTCGCGTGTGCAGTGATATATTTGGAGGTAAAATAATAATTTTATTTAACTTACTTTCCAAACATAGCCCTGCTCTGCTTCTTCATCTCCTACGGTGTTGTTGCTATTCTTTTGCTTCTACTCTCGCTCAATAGAGATTCTTATCTCTATTTCTTTAAATCTTACTAACTTGCACTAACTGCTCTCTTTAATCTCCCCTTCTCTTTTCCTTGGTACAGTGGTTCAAGGTTCCTCATTAATAAAATCAAATAATATATTTAAATTAATTATTAATTTTTTTAATAATTTTTAATAAATTAATTATTTAATTTTTAATAATTTTTAATAAATTAATTATTTAATTTTAAATAATTTTTAATAAATTAATTATTTAAATTTTTAATAATTATGGATTTTAAATTGGTCTGTGCATTAAAGTCTTGCAATAAGACAATCTCGTCTTCCCAGCCTACCATCCATTGCTGGCTCTGTGAAAACGTTTTACACGCTAAGTGTGCCGGGTTCACGGCCTCAGTGACGGATGCAATCTCGCGTAGGTCTGGACTCCACTTTTGCTGTGACGGTTGTCGTGCTGTTCAGGACGAAATGAGGTCGTTCATGAGGCAGACTAAAAGCGGTTTCAAGGAGTTGATTAGTGGTTTTCGAAAAATCAATGACCAACTCTGTGCGCTTGATACACAGTTTAGTAGTCTTCAACTACTAAATGAGTCTCCAAAGCGTAAGAAATCCGCTTTTAGTGATGTGCTCGGGTCGAATAATCTTCAGCCTGCTCAGCTGACAACTATGCAGCCGCTTATATCTCTGGCCACCCCAAGGGCCGGACCTGAGAAAAATTCGGCTTCCGAATGTCTCGGACTCAATGAGCAATTGTCCGATATGTCCTCTGTGGCATCGCTTCAAGTGATCCCAGACCCAATAATTCAAACTCCTGTAACAGTCACCAAACAGGGTAATAAACCGTCCGGACCCCCGGTACGCACTGATGCCGCAGTATTAGTTACGGCGGCACCAAAACCCTTGCAGGTGATCCCACCATCAAAACACATTTTTGTTTCCCGGCTTGCCCCTGATACTTCGGAGATTGATATCTCGGCTTACATCAAAGCCAAAGCAAAAGCCGACATAAAGGTGGTGGATATTACAAAATTCAAATATTCTTACACCAGGCACACGTCATCTTTCAAAATACGTGTGCCCTTGCAGATGTTCAAGACGATCTGTTCCGCCAGCTTTTGGCCAGAGAACATTTTCGTCCAAGAACATCAGCCAAGTACGGTGAAAAAAAAGATAACCAAACCTGTGGGTGTAAAACTCCCACATGTTAAGGCCACTGATCAACCTTCCACCTCATCTTCCTCAATTTCAAAAAACTAATGTCTTCATTAACACTTACCTATCAGAATACAAGAGGGTTACGTAGTAAACTTCCCAAACTGTATTTTGATAGTTCTTCTTTTGCATCCCACATTATTGTATTTACAGAAACTTGGTTAAAGCCGGAGATCTTAAGCTCCGAAGTTTTTCCTAGTAGGTACACCACTTTTAGATGTGATAGAACTTTGCGAAGGGGAGGAGGAGTGCTAATTTCTGTAGACTCCAAATTCGCTTCTGAAGAAGTAAAATCACAAGAGTTTGGTGACATTGAATTTCTTTGCATCAAAATCACTTTGTCCGATCAATCTTAGTATGTTACCTGTTCGTACATACCACCTTCGTCCGAACCGCCAACATACTGGCAACATTTGTCCGCTATTCGTTTGGTTTTCGATCGTCTGTCTGATGGTGACCAGCTGATAGCTCTGGGTGACTTTAATATCCCAGAACTTATGTGGTCAAATGTTGATAATTCACCGTCTTTACAGCTTAACTCCCACCATGACTTCCCTGAGGGCATGTTCGACATGTAACTCGGGCAAATTAACCACGTTAGAAATTCTTTAGGTCGGCTGTTGGACTTATGTTTCGTTTCTGATCCTGATGGAATTACTCTTTCCAGAACTTTGCCACTTTCTAACCCTGAGGATCCATATCATCCCACTCTTGAGGTTTCAATCGAAAATAATTACTTTTTTGACCTTAAGTCTACAGTTAATTCTCAGAAAGTTCGTTTCTTTCGTAAGGCTGACTTTATGAAATTAAACAAGTTAATTTTGGAATTTGATTGGTCTGATTTACTGGCATGTGAGGATATAAACATCGCATTACAAAAATTTTATTACACTTTGAACATATTTTTCGACGCTTGCGTGCCGTGGAAATATCCGTCCGCTTCAACGAATCCGCCTTGGTATTCAAGGCACCTTATAAATTTAAAGAATAGTATGAGTAGACTTTTAAACAAACATAGATTATCTGGCTGTACAGTTAGTTATTCAAGATACTTAGTAGCTCGGTCCAATTTCACCGTGCATAACGCAGAATGTTATAGGAGTTATATTCGCCGCTGCAGGATTCAGTTTACTCAGGATCCGAAGCAGTTTTATAACTTTGTAAACACTAAGCGTAAACATGTATCTTTTCCCCCACTGCTTACGTTTGAGAACTCTTATGCGAACACCGATCAGGCAATGGCCGATCTCTTTGCACAGTTTTTTCAAACTACCTATTCACCTAGCAGCAGTTTAGCTCAGCCTTACACTTATAATATCCAATCAGCCAACCTTATATTTTGCCCATCTTTCGATCAAAGTGGTGTGTTATCGGATCTTCTTAAGGTTAAGCCCGTGTATTCGCCAGGCCCTGATGGAGTACCAGGCTGTGTTCTGAAGTACTGCGCCGAGGCACTGTGCAAACCGCTTGTTAAACTCTTTAATCTATCGCTGGAAACTTCGATCTTTCCCTTTATGTGGAAGGAATCCTTCATTATTCCGCTGCATAAAAAAGGGAAAAAATCCGACGCTGCTAATTATAGAGGCATCTCTAAATTGTCAGCAATTCCAAAGCTTTTTGAAAAACTTATCACTCCACATTTGCAACACCTATGTAGTTCAATAATAACCCCGTGCCAGCATGGCTTCATGAAGCGCCGCTCCACCACTACCAACTTATTGGAGCTAACATCTTTTATCACGGATGGCTTCCGGAATGGCTTACAAACAGACGTCATATACACTGACTTCAGTAAAGCATTTGACTCTGTTAACCATTCGCTTCTTATAAGTAAACTCAGTCTTTTGGGATTCCCAACTGATCTTCTTATGTGGATTTCGAGCTACTTATCAGGGAGAACCCAACGTGTTTTCTTTATAGATGTTACCTCGCGTGTAGTCCGCGCCACATCGGGGGTGCCCCAAGGAAGCCATCTTGGACCCCTACTTTTTACTCTGTTTATTAACGACTTGCCCCTTGCCTTAACTAATTCACTTGTACTTATGTACGCTGATGACGTTAAGCTATGCCTTCAGTATAAATTCACTAGCGCCCAGTCTAGACTTCAATCCGATTTGGATAAACTTCAAAATTGGTGCTTAGCAAATAACCTAAAGCTTAATGGATCGAAATGTAAACTTATGTCTTTTTACCGATCTAGTCCCCACCAGGCTAAGTACTTTCTCTATGGGAACGCCTTAGAACGATTAACTCAGGTTAACGATCTAGGTGTCCTATTAGATTTGAAACTTAAATTTACCGACCATGTATCTACCATGGTTAATAAAGCTATGGGTGTGCTTGGTTTTATTAAAAGATGGTCAAAAGAATTTAATGACCCGTACATAACTAAAACGTTATATACATCACTGGTCCGTCCGATTCTTGAGTATGGATCGTGTGTCTGGAGTCCTCAATATGGATTACACCAAGATCACATTGAATCTGTACAAAAAAATTTCCTTACTTTTGCTCTTAGGGGACTTAATTGGGATGCAAATCTTTACCTCCCCTCTTATCATAGTAGACTTTTACTAATCAACTTACCAACATTAACAAATCGTAGAACGATGCTGGGTGTCATGTTTCTATATAATCTTATTTATGGAAATATAGACAGCCAGCATTTACTAACACGTTTAAACTTTAACATTCCTAGTAGAAGGACCAGAAACTTTCGTCCTCTACACCTCAGCCATTGTAGTTCGACATATGCCCAACACGATCCGTTCAGGGTATTATGTTCGGACTACAATGGTCTCTACCACATCTTATCACTTTGCTCTACTAACAATCTTAAATCGCTTATATTAACCGCCTTATCTATGCAACACTCTTCCTCGTAATATCTTTCTCCTAATCCTCGCTTATCTATCTCGGATCTATTCCCGCGATTCGAGCCGTACGTTACGCGGCAGCGTCCCTCGGTCGGTTGGACGGGAGGTGGGCTGTACGTATGCAGTGGGAACCGCGCAAAAAAAAAAAATAAAAAATTTTTGGTCTGAAGCTTTCTATGTAATTGAACCATCGTTTTAATTCTACATTTGGGTTTTTATCCGAAATTGCATATGAGAGCGGTTGATGGTCTGTATGTATTTCTATTCCTGATACTCCGTACAAATAGTTTCTTAGGTTTTTTAATGCACAAACTATTGCTAAAAGTTCTTTTTTGTTAGTCGCGTAATTTCTTTCAGTTTTGTTAAGGGTTTTTGATATAAAAGTGATTGGGTATCCGTCCTGAGAAAGTACTGCTCCTATAGCTAAGTCAGATGCGTCAGTTGTTAATGTAAATTGTTTTGAATAGCCTGGTTGGACCAGTTCTATTTGGAAAATTAGGTGTTCTTTGAGTTCATTAAATGCCTGTATATTTAATTGCCTGTATCCTCTTGGATATTTTTCCATTGGAACCTTCTAACAATCTAGTCAGGGGTTTGGCAATGGTTGCATAGTTTTTTACAAATTTTCTATAATATCCAGTGATGCCCAGAATGCTACGCAGCTCTCTGATATTTTTGGGAAATGGGTAATTCGATATGGTGTCGATTTTTTGGGGGTCGGTTTCAATAATGTTTTGCGCTACTACATATCCTAAAAATGACGTTTTTAATTTAAAATTGAGATTTTTCTAATGATATTTTCATATTGGCTTTATGTAAAATATTAATGATTGAATTTAGGTCTTTGAAATGTTGTTCGAGGGAGTGAGAGAAAATAATTATGTCATCCATGTAGACATGGCAGAATTTACCAACATGTTCTCGAAGTATATCATCCATTGCCCTCTGGAAGATTCGAGGTGCGTTTGTTAACCCGAATGGCATTCTAATGAATTCGTACTTTCCGTTGTTAATTGAAAATGAAGTTTTTTCTACGTCTGATTCTTTTATCAAAATTTGGTGGAAACCTGATTCTAAGTCTATAGTACTGAAGTATTTAGCTTTTCCTAGATTTGATAAAATAACTGTCGGATCTTGCATGGGGTATCTATCTGGAATCGTGCTAAGGTTTAGTTTCCTGAAATCGATGCATAGTCTATGTTTAGGGGTGCCATCTTCATTAGTACCTTTTTTTGATACTACAATTACGGGTGAGTTGTAAGGACTTTTGCTGGGCCTAATGATTTCATCATTAATCATTCGTTGTATTTCTTGATTAACAAATTCGTTTACTGCTTGTGAGTATGGGTATTGTCTTGAGTAAATCGGTTTATCGTTTATTGTGTCTATTTCACAGCGAACGTTCGTCCGGAATGGTAAATTTGTATTTATTTCTGAATGTACTTTTTTTATTGTGCTTATTATTAGTTCAATGTAGTTTTCTGCATCGGTTTCGTCAGTATTGCTTTCTAAATTGTTTGTGCCGAAAATATTTTCGGCAGTGTTATCCATATTCTTATATGCTGCAGTGTTTATATCGTTTGAATCGGATTTTACATCGGCATCGTGTTCAGAGTCTGAGTACCCTGAACCACTTGAGGGATAGTTGTCGGAAATCTGACTTTTGGTGCATTTGGAACCTGAGTATTCCAAATTTTTTGTGTCGGAATGAACATCGACGGCGTGTTTGGGTTTTATATAACCCAAACTGTTAGATTTGAAATTGTCAGAAGTATCGCTGACGGTGCTCTTAGAACTTAAGTGTTTCGAATTGTGTGTGTCGGATTGAACATCGACGGCGTGTTCGGGTTTTATGTACCCCAAACTGTTACATTTATAATTGCCAGAAGTTTCGCTGACAGAGTTTTTGGACTCTGAGTGCTCTAAACTGTATATGTCGGAATGAACATCGACGTCGTGTTAGGGGCTTATATACCCCAAACTTTTTAAGCTAAGTGAATCTTGCTTGACAAATTTTCATGGTTAAAATATTTGTCTAATATATATTTTTTTAATGGAAGTATGGTTGTTTCTTTGTTTAGTTCTAATAAATTTATTTTTTCGTCATAGTGTAATTTTTCGATTTTTCCCTTACATTTTAGTGTGTCATTGTTCGTGTCAATGACTGCTCCTATCTTTTTTAGTAAATTGTATCCTATTAATAAGTCTGCCTTTAGGCCCTCTATTTCGTAAAAAATTTGTTTTTTTTAAAAATTGTTATGTAGTGGCTGTTGGCACCTATTGCCAAGACCTACTACCCTAGATGCACATTAGAAACACATCAGCATGTCGCAATACAACCCACTAACCTATTAACACACCTAGTAATAATTAGCAATAAGCATAAACAATATCCAACCTAATAACTCAGCATTAGTAGACGGCGCCAGAAGCGATAGCAGCAAGAAGAATGACCGATTGACCGAAGCAAGCAAAAACCAGCTAACTAAGCCGAAAATGCATGAACAAGCTGAACATGAACAAACAATCTGAGTCAGCAGACTCAGAGGTGGGTGACCCTGGCATTAACATTAGTTTAGCACGTCCAAAACATTGACCTTTCTTAAGATTTAATTATGTAGAATTTAGCATCTTATATAAGAGTTGTTCTTCTGAAATAAAGACAGTTCCGAAATCAGAGTCAATCGTCTCGTTACTCAGTGTTGAACGGCACTACCTACGGCACTTAAAATTTGACCTACATCACGTGATCCTGTGTAAAACGATTCACAAGGTAGGACGCTCTACAAACTTTTACTTCGCGTGGCTCCAGTGTAAACGGACCATAAGTAGGATCCGCTGCATACCAGTCTACTTAAAGTGTTGCTCCCGTGAAACGGACCACAGGTAGACCCGCGTCACCTCACTACGTCGCGTGTTGCTCCCGTGAAACGGACCACGAGTCGATCCTGCGGCATACCAATCTACTTCGAGTGTTGCTCCCGTGAAACGGACCACCAGTGGACCCCGCGTTACCTAGTAGGACTGGCCGATAAGGAACCAGCCAACCCACCACACCACCGGTGCTCGAGGAAAACCATCCAGGACTTCAAGCACATAAACTCCAGCCTGATCACAGCAAGTGCAGTCCCTTGTATAATCCAGGTAAATTTAGTCAGACTAGTTACGTTCTTTGACTACGTCTCCGGGCCCTACCGTTACTCCCGCGAGTTCAAGTTTAACGTAGTTGCCGCATCACGCTCTACGGACGAACATTTGGTGACCCCGACGTGATCAATTACTAAAGAACCATACCCTAAACACAAGCCACAAGGCATTTCATCGTGAAAAAAAAAAAAAAAACTTACACCGCAACCATGGGATCAGAATCAGACCCTGAAACTCAGATGCTCATTGATGACCAAATTGAAATCAACATAGCCATCCAAAGGCTAATAAAAAATTTCACTAAGGACTCCGCAGAGCGAAGGCTCAAGGACGGATACTTCGAGGAGAGACTAAAACAGCTCACTCACTGAGGGATCCAATTTAAAAGGAACGACGCCAAGCTCCGTGAGCTGGCGCTAAGCCCGGAAAATGATTATTTCACAAAGGCGAAGGCGCTAGACAAACTAGTGAAGAAATATGAAGCCACATTTTCCGATGGAATCCCATCAGGGTCCGGCCCGTCACAAAGACCCCGGAAAACAGGAGACAATCTTGAGCAAAAGGCACAAGTATAAGGAACCGAGGGAGAAGACCCTCACGTCACATCATTAAAACGCAGACATGAAGGAAGGCTAGATGATATGAAAGACTTTCTGTGCAACCGCACCGAAGGACGGGAATTATCCACACACATCAGACAACACATGAACGACCTATGGAAAGAAATCGTCACGGGATACCATGATCTCATCGATCTGGAGCCAACCTTAAACATGATGGACATACCGATGTCAGATTCCAGGTCGTACGAGCAGAGTATTTTTCCTTTCTGAACGAAGAAACACCATCAACGACAGTGCCAACACAAAAACCCGCGATGGCCTCTCCATTTGTAATACCACCAGTCGTCATGCCAAAATTTGACGGAGATTATTTGAAGTGGCCACGATTTTGCGACATTTTTACGGAACTGGTACACAATCAAGAGTACAGCGAAAAATCGAAATAAATTCCGAAGAAAACAGTGTATTATTTTCGAATTAAGAAATACATAATCTATATATAGCAATAGGGTATCTATATAGCAAATACAATAGCAACAGTCCCGAAAACATATGTAAGACTACTAAATACCACAAATACAGGTAGTCATTATTAAAAATATTCATCTGAACCACTTTCAAACTACGAAGTAGTAATAACAGACCCAGAAAACCGTAAAAAAAACTGTATTATCCCAACTTACAAAACACTTTCCACCTTATGGTGGTTCAGTTGATTCAATGATCAACTTACAAAATTATGCAACCAGTATAGTGATGTATTCGGACTAGAAACCGAAGCGATCACTACAAATAACTTCTATAAACAAAAACTGAGATTAAGTGATGATCAACCCGTATATACAAATATTACAGAAATCCTCATAGTCAACAAGACGAAATTTAAAGACAAGTCCAAAAACTCATTAACTATAAAATAGTGGAACCCTCTGTATCACCTTATAATAGCCCACTTTTGATAGATAGTTTGAAAAAAACTCTTATCTGATAAATTTCCACTCCCTAGAATCGATGACATTTTAGATCAACTAGGTAGAGCAAAGTATTTCTCTCACCAAATTGAACTCGAAAAAACTTCACGAGATTTAACATCCTTCTCAACAAACAATGGTTCATATCGTTTCATGCGATTACCATTTGGTTTAAAAATAGCTCCAAACTCCTTTCAGAGAGTGATGACTATAGTTTTGTCTGGATTGGAACCTTCACAAGCATTTCTTTATATGGATGACTTAAGAGTCATAGGTTGCTCCGAACAACACATGCTCAAGAACATAACTGATGTTTTCGAGAAATGTAGGAAACACAACCTAAAAGTTACATCCCGAAAAATGTTCATTTTTTATGCATGAAGTGACTTTCTTAGGACATAAATGCACAAATATTGATTACATGGATTACAGCTTTCAGTTACATAGGCATCAAGATCCATTGCGAAAGGTGAAAGCAACAACAGCACTACAGAACAAGAATTAACAGCTATTTATTAGGCAATAACATACTTCAGACCATATATTTATGGTAGACATTTCTATGTCACTATTTATTTTCAATGGAAAGTCCCTGTTGCAAACTAACACGAATGAAACTTGAATTAGAGGAATATAATTTTACCGTAGAGTATCTAAAGGCCGATGTAGCCGATGCGCTTTCTAGAATACAATCACCGACTTGAAAAACATACAATTAAACAATAAAATTCTGAAAGTCACTACCAGAAACCAAAATTCGCGCAGGAAAAGAACAAATAGAATTGCATAAGCAATCCATAGAAAAGCTTCAAAGCCCAAAGTATACGAAGACAGGAAAATTTCAGATATGATGTTAGCGATTTGTATACTAATGAAACTCTTGACTTAGGTCAATTCGTTTAAAGGCTTGAAAAGCAAGCCGGTATGCACAAAATCAGCCAACTCAAAGTGGCACCGTGGGAAAGTACATGTATCTTTGAACACGTTTCAATTGATAATTTAAAAATATGCGCAATTATATATTGAAATCATTAATAGTAGCGTTACTCAACCCGGTGACCGTAATAAAAAATAATAAAGAAAAATAAACTATATTGTCTACATTCCATGATGATCCAATACAAGGTGGTCACACAGGCATTACCAAAACCTTGGCCAAGGTCCAGAGACACTATTACATAAGGAAATGTCCTAAATGCCAAAAGTCTAAAACAACTAAATACACTAAGACCCCATTAACTATAACTGAAACTCCGCAAAGAGCTTTCGATAGAGTAATCGTGGATACAGTTGGTCCACTACCAAAACCAAACAATGGAAACGAGAACACGGTAACACTCATATGCGATTTAACTAAATACCTGGTACCCATACTGTCGGGTCAGGCAGCAGCCACTGCCATAGCTTTTGTTAGTCGCAAGCCGACTCTTCTCGGCCGCTCGGCTTTATTTTATTGTTGTCATTAAGTTAACGAGCTTTCGCCCGTCCTATGCTAAAAGGCGGGCCCACTTGTACTCTTTATCTCAGTGCATACGCATTCTAAATCGGATCTTTCTGGCACTCCATTTCATATCCGAATAAATAAACATTTTATAACGTTTTGAAACAAATAATTACCTTTTTATTATTTTGGATAAAAGTCATTGAAAAATCTCCCAAACCCCGGTGATATTGGTGACCCCGACGTGATATAATTAATATAAATTATAATTAATAGAATAAATAAAACAATTCCGCGAGCATAAAACAGTGCGAACATATCCGTTTCAGTTTTGCGGTGTATTAACATACTTGTGTTAATTATACCCTTGCAGAGGGTATTATAATTTTGGTCAAAAGTGTGCAACGCAGTGAAGGAGACATCTCCGACCCTATAAAGTATATATATTCTTGATCAGGATCACCTCCTGAGTCGATATGAGCATGTCCGTCTGTCCGTCTGTCCGTCGGTCCGTCTGTCCGTCTGTCTGTTTCTACGCAAACTAGTCTCTCAGTTTTAAAGCTATCGAGTTGAAACTTTGCACACACCCTTCTTTCCTTTGCAGGCAGTATATAAGTCGGAACGGCCGGGATCGGTCGACTATATCCTATAGCTGCCATATAACTGATTGATCGGAAATGCCATAACTTTGGTGTTTTTTAAGTTAGAGGGTTGGGAGTTTCTACACATGTTATATTTGACCAGAATATCTTATGTACAAAATTAAGGATCGGCCGACTATATCCTATAGCTGTCATAGAACGATCGAAAGTGGCATAACTTTGGTGTTTTTTAAGTTAGAAAGATGGGATTTGATAGAGATTCTAATTTGGGAAAAACAATCTGACTTGTCGAATTTCATAAGGATCGGCCAACTATATCCTATAGCTGCCATATAACTGATTGATCGAAAATGCTATAACTTCGTTGTTTTTCAAGTTAGAAGGATGGGACTTTCTGTGCATTCTAATTTGGGCCAACTTATATGATCTGCTAAATGTCATCAGGATCGGCCGTCTATATCCTATAGCTGTCATATAACTGATTGATCGGAAATGCTATAACTTCGTTGTTTTTCAAGTTAAAAGGATGGGAGTTTCAATGGATTCCTCTTTTGGCAAAAAAATTCGATTTTCCAAGTTTCATAAGGATCGGCCAACTATATACGATCCAACTGCAAGGGTATATAAACTTCGGCTCCGCCCGAAGTTAGCTTTCCTTTCTTGTTTTTTAACATAAACGGCATACAGTGCATCAGTGAAACAATTATTTTGTATTTATACATAAATCATTTAATAATATAAATAAATACAATACATACAATTGTTATCCGGTCCACCAGCATACATAGTATGTAAAAAAAAAAAAACTATACATACAATGCATACAATGTATTACATACATACAAATATACATACAAATTATAATCACGACGGGTTTAACTTTTAAAAAAATATATATTTAAACTGTTTCAGGTTTCATTTAGATCCCGATCTTAATTCTAACAAGGCATTGTTTCTTAACCTATGCTAGATCCCGACTGACCAGGCTTGAGCTGATTCTTTTCCTTCTTGGTTCGGGATCTTCCCGAAGTATATTACGAATTGAATTCCGAAGAGAATTTCCAGAATGGGATTGCTGTGATCAGCATTGAAAATTTGGGTATCAATACGGATGCTTAAAAGGGGAGCCGCAGTGGCGTGATTCTAGCTGTTTAGTCTAATGTTGTTTTCAGGGGGAATTTGTTTATTTCATTTCTCAAACTTGGTCTTCCGTTAGGGCTAGATGCGAGTGTGGGAATGTTTACATTATAAAGACTCAAAAGAGCTTGGTGGCAAGTGCCCAAATAATTGTTTATATTATTCATATAAAATATGGCTTAAACTTCTAGTTAATTCTCCCCCTCCTAAGATGAATCGTCCCGATTCATTACAATTGTGCGGTGAGGGAGGTGATTTTATTATTAAGTTCGGCAAATGTTATTTCAATATTTCTTTCAGTTTCAACTTCCGCAATGGATTCTGCAGTGGTTTCGATTTTTGGAATTTCTATTTCTTGTTCAATATTGGTTCGTTTTAATTGAATTTGTTTTAGCATTTTAAGTATTATTTTACGTGATTTATATATGGCACAAAGGATAAGTATTACAATTAATAATATGAGTTCAAGGGATATTTTTGTATTTCCTATTTTTACAAACGGGTTTATAATGCTTATGTAGTCTAAACTTAGTTCGGAATCATTGGAAAATATGTAATCTGTTATTATATAATTATTGTATTTATATTGTGATATGCAATCTAACATTCGTTTTTCGTTGATGTATTTTATATTATTGATAATTATGCTTTCATTAAATAAAATCAAAAATGCGCCATTTAGTTTTGTTTCGTTTACAATATTTTCTCCAGTGAGGAGAATAGCGCCTTCGTCTAATTTTTCAAATTGTTTATTTTTTCCTCGTATTTTTGAACAGTTTGCTTTTTTTCCATTCAAGAGATTTATAAAACACGAGCTCTCGTTTGAGAGTTTACAATAGTTATTAAATATTTCTTTTTTAAAGTTTGTTATTTTATAAAATTTTCCATTACAGTCTATTATTAATTTTCCATTATTTTGGGCAATTGCCCTTGATGTGTACAAGCTACAGATATTTTTTATAATTGGATATTTTATATATATTATAAGTAGGTCTTCGTTTTTTATTATTTTAAAAGTGGAGATGTCTAACAGATCTGATAGTACAACTGGTTTATTTTCGTGTCTAAATATTTCTTTAATGTCTTGTTCGTTTAGTATTTTTGTATTAAAAATGTCTATTTTTGCTAAAGTGATTGTATCGATTAAATTTTGGATATCAAGTATAATTACTTGTAGTCGGTGTTGTCTTTCTTTTGTTTCTTTGTTAACAACGATTGTGTTAAGAATTTTGGTCATAAGTTGGACTTCTTGAAATATACGTGAATTTATTGTGAATTGTTTGTTATTGTTTTCTTTCAGTTCGTTAATTTTGTTTTCGATTCTTATTAAGTCGTCATGGTCTGGTGTACCTGCTAGCCATTTCCATGCTGTGCCCAATTCGTTAATGCCCCTTTTATTTCTTGATGGGGCATCTTGATTTTTTTTTATAATATTTAGATTTTGGGAAATGTCCCAGTCTGAGTCTGAGTTGCTGTTGTTAGTATTTTTATCTTCTATTCTAATTATTTCTTTGTAAAAACTTAGGTTTGTGATATGAAAGAGGTCCTCAAATGAGTCATAAGTCAATACGTCGTTTTCATTCTTCAGTAGTAGCACTAACCATACAACATATAGACTTTCCATTTCATACAACGAAAATGGACGCAAAAATTTCTTGCGACAGGCCCCCGGAGGCCCCAGAGAGAATCTTACTCTCATTCTTACGCTCATTTTTACGCTCATAATCTCATTGAACTACAACTTCTGTAAAGCTTTACTAAACAAGCTGAACCTGCAATAGATACGTTTTGAATATAGAAACAGTTTTAGATAGCCATGACTTTTTGAAAATATGAGATTAAAAACTCCAATTTAATTGAAGAAAATATTGTTTAACCACCTATAATAAATTCAATAAAATTATTTCGAGTTATCCCTTAAATCCAAAATTAAAACATGGTATGATCTACTGACTTCAATAAGAAAATAAAAATCTTCCATAGAAAAATGTTTGGGGAAAAATCATAGAAGACCAAAAATTAACGTAGAAAATCTGAGATTTCAACTTTGGATGAGTATTCCAAAGATATGGTAACTGTTAGATACCATTTTTGAATTTTAGTTGGTACACATACATTTCAAAAATTATATGTACTGGAAACTATGATGGTCATCGCCATTACACGGCCTACATAATTCAATATATGGTAAAATTTGATCAACTTCTTCTCTTCGGTGTACCGCGGAAACGGTGGGTGATAGAACCTATGTTTGTTCTGGACTTTGGTTCAGGGGAGCCTAAAGGTTATGGAGCAGGTAAAATTATGTGTGGAGGAAAAAAAAAGTTGGAAATTGTCGGCCTGTGTTATTGTTAATACTTGTCGCTAAAGACAAAATGGCCAAAATTGCGTCAAAGTTTAAAACGGTTCCATGGTTTTTTAAAGCGTAGTTGGCTTTTCCTACTATCTTGTTTCTTAAAATGGTTAGGGCTACAAAGTACCGACGGCTTGTGCGGACAAAGAGTCCCATTGCAGTTTCCGCAGCTGCTCGCCAAGCTACATAATTGTCTAGATTTTCCGAGAATTGGGGAACGGATTTGACTATCTCTAGTGTTTCGTCGCATGGTATGGTATCGTCAATCTGTTCGATTTGGAATTCGGTCACTAAGTTGGATTTGGAATCCAAGAGAGAACGTAAAGTTTTTATTTCCTCATGCAGTGGTGTTATGAAATATGTTTGGTTTTATTTTGTATATTATTTTTAGTTTCTAGTTTTTTTTTATTGGAGCAGCAATGGTGCAACGATCGAAGTGTCTCTGTTCTTTTACAATATTCTTTAAGTCTAATTAAGGCTAAGTCAGGCAGAGAGACGGCTTTGTACCTAAGAGCGCTATGCGCTCTCAACTGGAGGCGTGAGGGGGTATGCATATGCTGTCCGTTCGTTACAAATATGCCGAGAGCTTCCTGTGTGCGGGCTAAGCCATAGCGATCGGTTCATATTTCGGCCACCTAGGGTTTTTGATCGGGACTTTGAAATATGTAAACACTGCAACAAAGTGTTACAGTGCATACCCTTTAAGTACTTTCGGTACAGTGGGTATTCAAAATATGTGCATACTACAGTTAAGTTACTAGTTATCAATCGGCCAATTAGGTCTGATGTTAATGTTTGTTCAGGTGTTTGTTTACGTTTACGTATTGTCAGCTTAAATTAGCGCTTTGGCTAGTAGATGGACCGTTTGAGACTGTCATTTTGAAATTTCTTAAAGCGTTTATTTATTATTCCTGTATTTATCATTCACTATTTAGGAAAACAGCAAACTTTTTTTTTCTGAACTTAAATTTAGATTGGTATATTATATTAAATATATATAGGCATATTTTGAGAGAGAGAAAAAAACGAAATGTAATGATATATAAATAACCATATACAATACCGACGTGTGTAAAATAGGGTTTACATTGATGTGGTTTTTTTATAAACCTTAAAAATAATCTATCTCACGTTTGTGATGTTTTGGTGTCCTTCTGATGGGGTGTTGGTTTTTTTCCTTCCTTTCCTGTACTTTTCCGTTGTGTGAGGGTTTTGAGGATGCTTTGGTTCCTGGGGCTTCACTTTAATTTCTTTTGTTTGTTTGAAGTACAGATTTTCGCTTTTTGATGTTTGTATTTTTTTATATTATTTTAATTTTTTCACTTTTTTCCAGTTCATTGAGTTTTGACTTATTATCACTGTGGACGGCAGTCCACGACCTGATGACCTGCATGATTGATATCTCGGCTTACATCAAAGCCAAAACAAAAGTAGACGTTAAGGGGGTGGTGATCTGCCTTTTCAAATGTTTAAGACGATTTGTTCCGCCAGCTTTTGGCCAAAGAATATTTTCGTCCAAGAACATAATGTTGATCGTCAATAAAAAAAGATAAAAATATTGAATATAACAGTTTATTTTGAGACTGCGATATTAAAAAAAATTAAAGAAAACAAAAATCAACCCATAATAAAGATTTTTCTGCTTGGAATCGAACCCACGACCTTACGATTCACAGGCAGAACCTTAATCATTGAACCATGGGGTTAAAGTTTTCAGCGCAAAATATTTAGAATGACAAGAAAATATTAGTGATTAATAACACAGGCCGACAATTTCAAACTTTTTTTTTCCTCCACGCATAATTTTACCTGCTCCATAACCTTTATTCTCCCCTGAACCAAAGTCCAGAACAAACATAGGTTCTATCACCCACAGTTTCCGCGGTACACCTAAGAGAAGAAATTGATCAAATTTTACCATATATTGAATTATGTAGGCCGTGTAATGGCGATTACCATCATTGTTTCCAGTACATATCATTTTTGAAATATATGTGTACCAACTAAAATTAAAAAATGGTATCTAGCAGTTCCCATATCTTTGGAATACTCATCCAAAGTAGAAATCTCAGATTTTCTACATTAATTTTTGGTCTTCTATGATTTTTTCCCAAACGTTATCCTATGGAAGATTTTTATTTTCTTATTGAAATCAGTAGATCATAATATGATTTAATTTTGGATTTAATGGAAAACTCGAAATAATTTTATTAAATTTGTTTTAGGTGGTTAAACAATATTTTCGTCAATTAAATTATAGTTTTTAATTTCGTATTTTCAAAAAGTCATGGCTACCTAAACCGTTTCTATGTTCAAAACGTATCCATTTTAGGTTCAGCTGGTTTATAGCTGGTTAAAGGACTTGTTCAAAATATGAGGTTAAAAACTCCTATTTACTGGAGTTTACGTATCCAAAAGCGTAGAGTGCTCAGCAACTCTCAAAGAACGCTTGGCCACCTCCACCTGAATGTCAACGTACACGTCCGTAGGCAGGTGAGAAAATTTCCAATAAAAATCGCAGGTGGAGCATTTGGGATCGGTTGTTAAACGGCCTACGTCGGCCCGCTTGATTCGCTGACAAATGCGGAGCTAAGGCCAAATTCACCGTCTCCAGGGTACGGCACCTTTGTTCCAAGAACCGAGCCATAGATTCCCAAGTTGGCAGGCTGTCATCAGTGCTTCCTGCCAGAGAGTCTTCCCATTTGGCCTTTGTAGCAGGGTCCAGCTTTTGGAAGATGATCTGGATGAGGAGGCATGAGGGCCCGCATATTTCCTTTGAATCGGTCGGATAACTCCCGACTGGAAGATTAACCGACGGTTGCTGAAACGGTTGCGCAAAAGGTCAAGGGCAACATCATAGTTAGCGTCGGTAATCTCAAGCGCCCTCACAGTCTCCAGGGATGAGTCCCGCAGGCAGGAAATGAGCCACCTGAGCTTCTCCATCTTGGTCAAGTGCGGGTGACTGTCAATGGTTGTCCTAAATAGGGCGCAGAAATCCGGCCACTCAGCATAGCCGCCGCTAAATGTTGGCATTGGCAACGGGGGCAATGAGGGAGCAGGCCTGTATGGAGCGGTTAAAATCCCAGCAGCACTGGTAGCATCCAAAAGCGTAGAGTGAGCAGCAACTCTCAAAGAACGCTTGGCCACCTCCACCTGGATGTCAACGTACACGTCCGTAGCCAGGTGAGAAAATTTTCAGTAAAAATCGCTTACGATCTCGCTAGGGTAGTGAACCTCGCGCAGACGCTTCTCCATTGACTCCAGGGTCACAATGGTAGAGTCGTCGGTCTGTATCGCAGCTTTGACCTTCCAATGCAGTACCTCCATTTCCTGGCATGTTACCTCTGCGGGTCTTCGTGTTGACGGGAAAGAGTGTCAGCTACTACGTTTAGAGTTCCACGCCTATGCTCAATTTTTCTGTACTTGGCAAAAGGATGTTTATTTTTCCGTAGCAACTGAGTTAAAGGAAAATTTGTCAACAAAGCGTCTGTAGCATCCTGACAATCGAAAAAATCATGTTAAATGTAAACGTAAAAAAGTCAAAGTTGTTTGTGGGAAGTGGGTACAGGAATTGAAAGCTATTATTGTTTCGATGTATGTTTTAAGCTGACCAAATCTTATGATGAATCCTAAATATTTTACTTCACGCATACAAAAGTTAGACTTGGCGACGTTTATTGTTGGCGACAGATTGGCTACTCATACTATTCCTTAAATTTATAAGGTGCCTTGTATACCAAGGCGGATTCGTTGAAGCGGACGGATATGTCAACGACACGCAAGCGTCAAAAATGAGTTTAAAGTGAAATAACATTTTTTTAATGCGATGTTTATATCCTCAATGCCAGCAAATCAGACCAATCAAATTCCGAAATGAACTTATTTAATTTCATAAAGTAAGCCTTACGGAAGAAACGAACTTTATGAGATTTAAGTGTAGACTTAAGGTCAATTGAGCAAATATTTCGATTGAAACCTCAAGAGTGGTATGATATGGATTCTCAAGGTTAGAAAGGAGCAAAGCTCTGGAAAGAGTTATTCCATCAGGATCAGAAACGAAACATAAGTCCAACAGCCGACCTAAAGAATTTCTTACGTGGTTAATTTGCCCGAGTGACATGTCGAACATGCCCGCAGGGAAGTCGTGATGGAAGTTAAGCTGTAAAGACGGTGAATTTTCAACATTTGGCAACATAAGTTTTGGGATATTAAAGACACCCAGAGCTATCAGCTGGTCACCATCAGACAGACGATCGAAAACCAAACGAATAGCGTACAAATTTTGCCAGACATCATGTTGGCGGTTCGGAAAAAGGTGGTGTGTACGAACAAGAAACATACAAAGATTGATCGGACAATGTGAATTTGATGCAAAGAAATTCAATGTCACCAAACTTTTGTGATTTTACCTCTTCAGAAATTTGGAGACTACAGAGATTAAAACTCCTCCTCCCCTTCGCAGAGTTCTATCACATCTAAAAGTGGTGTACCTCCTAGGAAAAACTTCGGAGCTTAAGAGCTTAAGATCGGCTTTAACCAAGTTTCTGTAAATACAATAATGTGAGATGCAAAGAAAGAACTATCAGAATACAGTTTGGGAAGTTTACTACGTAACGATAGGTAACTGTTAGTGAAGACATAAGTTTTTTTAAACTGAGGGAGATGAGGTGGAATGTTGATCAGTGGCCGTAACATGTGGGAGTTTTACATCTTTTTTTTCACCGTACATGGCTGATGTTCTTGGAAAAAAATGTTCTCTGGCCAAAAGCTGGCGGAAAAAATCGTTGAACATCTGTGTATGAATATTTAAATTTTGTATTGTCCACCACCTTTCTGTCGACTTTTGTTTTGGCTTTGATGTAAGCCGAGATATCAATCTCAGAAGTATCAGGGGCAAGCCGGGAAACAAAAATGTGTTTCGATGGTGGGATCACCTGCAAGGGTTTTGATGCCGCCGGAACTAATACTGCGGCATCAGTACGTACCGGGGGTCCGGACGGTTTTTTACCCTGTTTGATGACTGTTACAGGGGTTTGAATTATCACTTGAAGCGATGCCACAGAGGACATATCGGACAATTGCTCATTGATTCCGAGACATTCGGAAGCCGAATTTTTCTCAGGTCCGGCCCTTGGGGTGGCCAGAGATATAAGCGGCTGCATAGTTGTCGGCTGGGCAGGCTGAAGATTATTCGCCACAAGTACATCACTAAAAGAGGATTTCTTAGGCTTTGGAGACTCGTTTAGTAGTTGAAGACTACTAAATTGTGTATCGAGCGCACAGAATTGGTCATTGATTTTACGAAAACCACTAATCAACTCCTTAAATCCGCTTTTAGTCTGCCTCATGAACGATCTCATTTCGTCCTGAACAGCACGACAACCATCACAGCAAAAGTGGAGACTAAACCTACGTGAGATTGCATCCGAAACTGAGGCCGTGAACCCGGCACACTTGCGCGTAAAACGTTTTCACAAAGCCAGCTGAGATCGTCTTATTACAAGACTTTAACGCAAAGACCAATTTAAATTCCATAATTATTAAAAATTTAAAATAATTAATTTATTAAAAATTATTACAAATTCAATAATTAATTTATTAATAATATTGATGAACCTTGTACCACCTTTATATACCCGATAATTCTCGTCCAGGGAAACGAAAGGGGGAGAATGAAGAGAGCAGTTAGTGCGAGTTAGTAAAATGCAAAGAATAGAGATAAGAATCTCTATTAAGCGAGAATAGGAGCAATAGAATGGAAGCAACACCGTAAGAGATGAAGAAGAAGACCAGGGCTATGTTTGGAAGGAAAATTAATCAAATTATTATTTTACCTCCAAATATATCACTGCACACGCGAAGCGATACGTATCTTAAAATTGCAATTTGTTTTTTTATTTATTTTATTTTATTTGTGTAAAGGAATAAACACCAATTTTTTATGGAAAGCTTAATACAAATTGAATAAAAACGCAGTGCGCACCAAAAACCGTTTTCAAATATTATATATAATAATGTATTTTGATTCTTACGAAGCTTTTTATAATATTTTATTATACGAATGGAATTTATTTTATGAGGGATTATCTTTTCCGAAAAAAAATGTATCTCTGACTTTATAATATTTTTTTAAACGTTCTTCATATGGCCTAAACTTTTAATCTATCTCATTTTCGATCTTTGTATCTGGTATATTATTTTGGGCTATAATGCTACGGTCCTCTTTTTCCTTATTTAAAATGGTATATCTATTTAAATTTGTGGATTCCGAATTAATTATTGGTGCGACATCCAATTTTTTCAAGGTGACCCGGTTTTCCGAACTGTTTTTACAGTGAGCACAAATAACAAAATATACGTCTATCCCCTAAACAATCTTGCCAATAGTGTCTAGTTACTCCGCAATTCCAACAAGTTATGTTAGACGAATTTCTTTGTATAGCAGATATGTCTTTATGTCGGCCTCCATCTCTTCTACTGCATATACCCGATAAGGTCCTCCTTCTTTTGATTTTGCTACATTGCGAAGATATCGTCCTGCTTCTTTTAAAAACGGTTCTCTTCTTTGAACTAACCGTCTTAAATGATCGATGGAGTATAATTTTTCAAATAATAATCTATCTTTCACATCAGCATAAATTTCCTTAACTAATTCGATTAATTCTGATTCTTCAAACTCAACAGATAACTTATCCATTAGTTTGCGAATCGCTTCAAACTAAGTGTCAAATGTTTCACCCGGTTTTTGTTTTCGAGCTCGAATCGTTTCACGCAGTTCTGTTTTTGAACGATTCTTTTTATATTGTTAACGTAACCCAGTGCAAAATTGATTCCAAGTAAATTTTTCTGTTCGTTTATGAAATCTCCAGAACCATGAACTAGCTTTGCCTGTTAAAAGCTGATGAACATTTTTGGCCATTGCTTCAAAATCGTAAAGGTGTTCTCGTGTTAACACTTTAACTCGAAATAAAAATTCGTCAACAGATAATCTATCCGCAGTTCCTTCGAACCGAACTCCCCAGTTTTGGATAATATCTGCTACTTTGTTGCTAGTATGCCCTGAGGAAAAAACTCTAGGGCTTGGAACACCTCGAATTTTCAACTCCGTTTCTTAGTACCAATGACGAGTGCATTCTATATACTGTTTCTCTAACTAGGTTTTCTATATTTTGTCGTATCCAATTATAATTATT
This sequence comes from Drosophila ananassae, assembly GCF_017639315.1. NCBI lineage: Eukaryota > Metazoa > Arthropoda > Insecta > Diptera > Drosophilidae > Drosophila > Drosophila ananassae. The sequence continues at coordinate 165,769 of NW_025319131.1, forward strand.
TCTTGGAAATTGCCTTGGGGGATCTTCCCCGTTGTGGACTATTTCTGGTATTCTCGGTATTTCATGATTTAAAGGCCGAGTATTTAAGCTTCTTTCACTCTCGCTTGCCGGGTTGGCTTGAGCCCAGTATTGGGTATAGGTAAATAGATTGATTGATTTAAATTTTCCGTTTATTGATCTTTCTCGGGAATGTGAGTGGTTAAATTACCTTTTCCGCTTAATGTTATCTGTCACTACTTTAAAATTTTATGTTAATTTATTTTCTATTTCATTCTTATGTTTGAGCATTCTTGCTTTCTTATTTATAGCAGGTTACACCAGAAGGCTTTAAATAGATTTCGATTCTACGCTTATATCATCGGACAAAAATACGCTCTCGCATATGTTTTTGTATTCCAGCCGATACTAACATAATAACAGAACCTATTCTATTCATTCCTTATATACATATACGTATGCAACCCACTTGATGAATATTTGTTGCTTGACACTCCTGTCTTTTTAAAATATCTTTGCTTATATACCTTACTGTTCGGTCGGGTTGTTCCATTACTCAAGCTCCGCAAATTCCAGAAGGGTATACCATTTCGCTATTCTATCCTAACAACCAATTTTCATACGAAAGCAAAACGAGCAATTTTATTTACTGCGGATGAGTACTCAGAATTAGATATTCATCAGTATTCTGCAACAGTGTTCCCAATATTTAACCTCTTTCCTTTGGTCGCAATTAATAGGCATCTGCTTGTTAATGCAAAATCGTAAATTAAAAAAATGTTATTTTGGCTTTGGACGGTTATTGAATCTATTACGAATCCTTTTCACCGGGCCTCATACGCATGGGCGCCAAATCTTTGTAATGCCCTCAGCATAACCGTACCAATGTTTAATGTTTTCTCGGGGCCATAATAGGCAGATACTGCTGTTGCATCGCCTACTGAATATTAGCGGCGGGAGCCTTCTTAATTGTAGCTCTTTCGGGAGACGGGTGGGTTGATTGCTAATACCAGTAAATCAGATTACTATAAGACTAATCAAAGAGTCCCTATTGAAACTAAATGTCCACTCGATCATGGAGAACACAAAACTCCAATAAATACATCAGAACACTCGGGTTCATTGACCCCGAGAGATAAGAGTAGCTGTGGCTTAGATAGCTTTTTGATATGGGGGGGATATGACTCAGAATAATATCCTGTTTTTTTGTAAGTTTTATTTTACACTGCGATAATAATCCGCAATCTGCGATAATAATAATAATAATGCTGTACTGCACAGTCATCGCGTAAAAATGTGTTTCTTTTTCAATTTTGAGATTATATCATCTTATAATTCTCAGACCCAAGGGGGGGGGGATTGATCCCCCTGATCCCCCCCTATCTACGCTACTGATTGAACTGGATCATGCGCATCTTGGAATACCCATCAGAACAAGAAGCTATGGATCTGGAGGACCATTTGCAGCAGCCACCGCACTTGGATGGGTGGTGTATGGACCGGTGAGCGGAAAGGTGAGACTGCCAGAGAGCTACAAGAGACTCGTCAACATCGAAAAAAAAATTAGGCGCGATGTGGACTTCGCTCGGGCCTATAAGGAAATAATGGATGATTACGTCAAGAAGGGGTTTGCACGACGACTGGAGCCCCAGGAAGTCCAGAGGGTCCAGGAAGGCAAGTTATGGTTCCTGCCGCATTTCGGAATGGAAAACCAGAACAAACCTGGAAAAATCCGATACAAGATGCAAGTGATGACGTTCGGAACAGCTTGCTCACCATAGCCGTCTCCCTCCTTTTGAAAAATAACGTAATATAATGAAGTTATTTTCTAACATAAATTTTACAAAATTTAGGAAATGATATTATTTATAGCAATAAGTTAAAAAAAAATTTTGTATTTTCGTTATTTGATATAGTTATGTTATCTCTATCTCGCATTTGTTCTACCTTATGTTTATTTTTTATTTATTTTTGTTTTAGCTTATGAGATTCTAGCATTAGTCTAGTGCTCTTAAATGCCTGCTCTAATCTGAATTTTGATGCCTTAGCATAATCTTCTATATTATAAGGAGCTTTTATGATATCTGTTGGGGATTTGTGCCAGCATCAAATATCATAATTATTTCTATTTAATTCTCTCAGTGTAACTAGCCGCAGCGGGCCACTAATTGCCCGTTATCAGCTGTTTCATATTCTTTGTTTCTCCCAGATTCGCATTGTTGTTCTTGCACTTTGGAAGCTTTGATGGAGCTTCTGCGCAAGCTCTTGGGTTTTATGCACTTATATATTCGGCGTTGTTAGGATCGGCCGCTGCATAATAAATTGAATTAAAAATTGAACCTCGTCTTGTTAATTCGGCCGCTATCAAAACGCCGATAGCTCAACATTTGGTGACCCCGACATGATCGCGCCCGGTTTGATTTGTGATCATTAAAGTGCATAAAGGAAACCTTGTAAAGGAAAATTTGTTGCTGTTGTTTCCATTTCATTGCACCTTGCACGAAAACTTACATAATGGAGTCTGGAGGTTCCTGCAAGCAGGAAGTTCTCCCAGCTTGCCGCTGATGTGCGCTTTGACATTCAGGTGGGAATGGCAAGCTCTTAGGTGGGAATGGCAAAGTACTCCATGATGGTACCTGCACACTCCACTCGTCTCGACGGCACCAATAGTCCCACTGCTCCGTCAATGGCAGAACGAACCATAGCGGTTGTGAAGGTGCAAGATTGTCTGTTGGAAAATCGTCGCTCATGCAGTCAGGATTACCCACTGGACCGCGACATCCAATCTGGTTCTCGGGATCTGAAGTTGGAGCGAACCTTGAACAACGATCATGATAGCCAGGAAGTGGGCAATTGCGTCTCATCAGTGCCTCTGCTATCCGTTGCCGATTAAGTCAGCGCTCAGGTCTGACTCTGGATCTGACATTCTGGACTCTAGCCTGCACCCTTCCAATGGGGGGAGGTCGACCGCATCGCTGCTGCCGCCGTCTGCAGCTGCCAAGGTGGCTGCTGCTCCAGCCTTTAAGGCTCCCGATCCTGCAAACCTGAGAGGTGCGCCTACGCGCAATTTCGGAAAGAAGTTTCCCTCCACTCTCGCCACTCTATTGGCGATTGGCTCGAGCGCCCTCTGGGTCTTGATGGACACGACAACCTGCAACTGAGAATTATGAACCTTGAGATCATCAGCAATATTATGTTAAATTTGTTATTTTGTAAATATTATGTAAAAAATTTGTAAATATCTGCTATTTGTCCTACCTTATAAAATTTATATAAAACAATTCCACATATAGCATTGGAACTTAAATAATTAAAACATGAAATAAAAGGGATTATCCTATCAAGTAGACAAAAACGGGGATTAATAATTATTGTAGGATCAGCTCACAAATATTTGTTTGGTAGACTAACAGAAGAATATAAAAAAGAGTTAGAAATAAAATTAAATAATATAAAAGAAAACATGATAGAAAATTGAGAATTTAATGAAATCATTGGTATAATAATTAAACATACAGATAAATTAATACGGGAGGAAGAGGAAAATGAATTTAGATACTCTTTACACATTTTTCAAGAATACGTTGAAGATTTACAAATGGGGATTCAGTTAACAAGAATTGGTTAATCCTAAAATATTAAATAATTTTATATTATATTAATAAAGACTTCAGCTTGGATATGCAGCTATACAAAATTCTTTTACTTTTAGCCCATATACCAACATCTTTTACTGAAACTTAAAAAAACAGAATAATTAAATATCCGGATAATTTAGGCCGCCAAATTGACATAAATGACAAATTTGAATATTTTATGAATAATAATAAAAGTTTTTATTATTTGGAAAATTCTGAAAATCCTTTAGTGAATGTAATAGGTCAAAAATATTTAGTAACTGACCAATGTATTTCAAAGATCCTTACAAATCAGTTAGCAATTTGTCAACACACTTTTATTTCAGAAAAAGAATTTTTTAAAATACATTGAACCAAATATTGTAATAACATATAATTTAAGTAAAACCCAAATTAACCAAAGTTGTGAATTATTTAATAAAACAATTAAAGGAAATAATATTAAACAATCAAGCCAATGTACACTTGAAATAAAAAATATCAAATTCACTACTTCAAAGAATATTAATGAAAATAAAATAATATTGTCAAGTGGCAATGTAACTTTACATAAACCAACGCCAATTTTAAAATTTAAAGAATCATTAATCAATCAACAAAAGCAAGATATTGTTTACTAATGGATTGTATTTATAAGCCTAATACTTATCGTTGTAAGCATAACAATTTATGTAATATTCGCTTATAAGCGTTTAGCCAACCACAAGGAAATTGTTGTTGAATTCAACATGGATGTTAAAATTTCTAAAGGAGGGGCGAGTAGTGTATCTGCAAATACCCTAGATAACAAAACCTCCATAAAACCAGTATACCCTGCCATACCTATCAAATCATATATAAAGAACATTCCAGAGCCTACTGTGGGAATAATTCAAATAGGCTAGACACAAACCCTTTCCCATGGAATTATCATTGGCGTCCAGACATAAACATAGACATAAACCATTCACACGCCTTTATCGACGACAGTAGACGTAAACATTAAACCCCTTTTGCTCCAAATTCATAAACAAGTGCCCATCCTGGGAACCTACATGACAGCATAAAACTCTGACCAATCAAAACTATTCAACCAAAGTCCATCTATGCTACCTACTAGACATCTGCATGATTACATTCATAACATACTTCTAATAGAGTACATTCGAATCGAATAGAATGAAGTGAGTGGAATGATGGAAATGAAATGAGATTGTATGAATGTAAGCTTAGGTTCCTCTCGTAATTTGAGACGTCAAACGAAATGACAGGGAATGAACGAATCGAAAAGTGAAATGAGAAATATGTCAATGTCATGTATACCCGAGTCCTTCGAGTTGTTTCTTATCATTCGTGCACATTTCTTTCTGAGAGCTGCTACAAATTTATCTACAAATTTTTAAGAATTTTTAACTTAATATAAAAAAAAAGAGCTGCAAAAAAAAAAACGGAAATATGGACAACGAATTTATAAAAGAAGCCGACGAGCCTGTATGTATATATTTCTTGAAGACAATTCTGACCTCAACAATAATGCAGCCCAGTTAGTAGATGATGAATTTGCCGATTATTTCGATGTCCCCAAATTTGAGACAATACAGGACAAGGTGGAACAAGAAATTTCTGGATATTCCAATATTAAGGTTGCATACACTCCTGATTTTAATGCTTTAGCTTGGTGGCATTTTGAATAAGCAATTTTTTCCGCTATTGCACAAAACAAGCTGCAAAATATTTTGCATTCCAGCGAGCAGCGCGGCTTCGGAACGGACCTTTTCAAACGCAAGAAATTTGATAACAGAGAAGCGTTGTCAAATCGCCACTAACTCTGAAAATATTAACAAAATAATGTTTTTGCATTCAAATTAAAATTAGATATAAATTCGCTGCATTTAATTTGTTTTTATTTCCTTTTATTTACATTTACAACTCGAATCATTTGAATGAAACGTCTCTGTTTTCAACGTTCTCAATTCACTCAATTCGTTTGCTTCTACCAAATGATTGTGCAAATGAGTAGGCGTAAGAGATCCATCCCTCTCACATCATGTTGGCTTTGCTCTCAAATTCACTCAACTCATTTTTAGCATTGTGCATTTGAATGTGGGTGTTTTGCCACTCATGCAGAAGTCTACTACCTACGACCCTGCACGCGAAACCCAAAATATCTGATATCAATTTTAGTGATGAAAATATGATATATAGGTGTACATGTATTGCCTATAAAAAATATTCTAATTCGGCAGGTTCCTGATTTTTATTGTTTTTCTTGCTCGTGCCGAACAAGAATATTTTTAATATGCAATTTTTTACACCTTTATATAATTTTTCGTCACTAAAATTAATATCAGATATTTTGGGTTTCGCATGCAGGTTCGTCACCGGTACTTTACCTCATCAAGAGGTTTTTTTGTATGATATCAGTTGTTTTTTTGTATATATTGATCTTCAATTATTTAAAATAAAACACATAATATATAGAATATTAAAGTAACCTCTGGACTGCCGATTTACAGTTACCAATACTTTAATTGTAAGGATATTGTGGGAAACCAAATTGTTTAAACAAATTAACAGATGTTAGGCCTATCCTTTTAAAAGTTTCTCTATATAATAAATTATGAAAAACAAAATAAATAAGAAAGGAAAGCTAACTTCAAGCGAAGCCGAAGTTTTTTTTATTATTTTATAAGCTTTTATTATTAATATATATATCGGATCGTATATAGTTGTCCGGTCCTTAAGAGAATTTAACCATCAAAAAAATTTCTAATAAAAATATTGGAAACAAAAAAACTGGCTTTAAAAATAGCCAGGTTGTGCCATTTCCGACATTTCAGTTATATGACAGGTATAGGATATAGTCGGCCGATTCTTATGAATTTTGCCCATAAGATGTTTTGACCAAATATAACATGTGTAGAAAGTCCAAAAGTTAAGAAAAGCAGTGATTTATTTATATACATTATTTGTTCAGTGAGGGCATATGCATATAACGCTTTTTACTCGTAAAATTGTGCATTTGTGAGTCGTCTTATTAAGACATGAGACACTGAAAATCAAAGCAGAATTACATCAAATTTTGTCATCAAGTACCAAAGTTCGAGGTTAGCCGAACGGAGGGCCTGAGTTCGAGTCTTAGTTGAGCCAATGTTTATGTTTAACTTTTTAAGCCCTTTTATTTTTCTTATTACATATTTTCTTATTCTCTATTTCTTAGAGCGGGAAAATTATAACTACTCCAAGATCTCTTTCTCCTTCCTATAACTATAAAAGCGTTCATTGTAACATACTAAAATATACAGGGTACCTTATTTTCTACACCCTTCCCCAATGCAAGCTTGTTTTCAAAAATAAATATCAAAACAAATTAAACATGTTTGTAAGCTCTTCGTGTTTCGTTTTATGATGATTTTTTGTCGAAATATCTGCTATCATTTCGGTTGAACATTTGTATTTCATCAAAACTTGCCCTTCGCCTCTATCAATGTGCTTTGTTATGGAATGATGAACGGGATTCTTAGTTAACGCCTTAGCACTCAGATTATCCCCATAAACGACGATCGGGGTGTCGTTGTCTCCGCAACCAATCTCCATAATCAGCCTTCGCATGACTATCGCTTCCTTAAATGCCGCCAAAAGTGCCATGTACTCCGCCTCGGTACTGCTCAACGCCACACTTCGCTGCTTTTCCGAACGCCAAGAAATCGGACCACCTGCTAACAGGAAGATGTAACCAGTATAGGACTTCCTGTCAAGCCTATCACCTGCACAATCCGCGTTCACGTATCCACAGAACGATTGACCACATTGTCGGTAGTGTAGTTTCATGTCTCAATCGTAGATGAGAGATATCTAAAGACGTGCTTTATGCCTGCCATGTGTTCAGGATGCAGGTTTTGATTCCGTTGTGCCAATTTTGACACCGAATGCAATATGTCTAGCCTTGTTGTAAGAGCCAGCCACATAAGCTCTCCTACTAAGGACTGATAAGAAGTAGGATCCACCTTTTTTTATTGGAGGCTTGTGCAATCTATTTGAAAACCAGAATCCGAAGGTGTCTTCGCCGATTTGCAAAATCAATCCCATAGGTATGAAATAAGTCCTCGATATATTGCGTATATCCTAAAGTAATTCCTCCAAGATCGCCATCTCGTTCGATTTCCATGCCCATGAAATGGTAAAGTTGACCCTTGTCAACGCACTCGAATGATCGTGAGATGCTGCTCTTGATTTTTAGCAAATCCTCGTGCGATTGGCTGGCTATAAGTATATCGTCAACATATACAAGGATTAGTACAAGCATTAGTACGAATCCCATATTAACCAATACGCCATTTAGCTTCTCGTTCCAGGCCCTTCCGGTTTGCTTCAAGCCATTTATTGCTCTTTTCAGAAGCAATACCTTGTCAGGATTTGTTTCATCTGAGTACCCTTCCGGCTGCTTCATGTAGACCGTCTCACTCAGATCGCTGTTGAGATACGCGGTGCATACATCCATTTGATTAAGATGTAGCTTGAGCTCCGCCGTCAGTGCTATAATAAAGCGCACACTCTCCAATCGGCATACCGGCGAAAATGTTACTAGGTAATTTACGCCAAACTGCTGGGAGCATCCTTTTGTTACCAGTCGAGCCTTGAAACGTTCTATTTGGCCATCTTTATCACGCTTCACGTTGAACACCCACTTGCATTCAACTGCTCGCTGATTTTTGGGTAAAAATTTTCCAAGACTGGTTGGCAACTAGAGAATCATGTTCTCTTTCCATGGCTTCACGTCACTCCTTTGCATTTTTACTATCCAGCGCCTCTTTGCAAGTTAATGCAATCGGAACATTTTCCGAAACAAGGGCGCCTGGAATATTGTACTGCTTCTTTGGGCGTCCAGGTTTTCCACTCCGAATAATCTTAGGACGACCGGGGCCCCTGCGTGCCTTCCTCCACGACATGCTCACCTTTTTCTTCGGCACTCTCGTACTGATCTGAACTATCATCGGAGCTGCCAGCGTCGATGGATAAGTCAGAAACGATTTCTGCATCTCCGGGTCCCTGCTGCTGGTAGGCCTCCTCCAGTTTCTCCAGATTGATCGTCACGGCATCAGCCTTGGATGCCACGTCATGATGTTCATCAAATAACATATCCCGTTTCTCGACCAATTCGATAACCTTTTGCACCCACAGAGTACCCAACCATAATGTACTCTTTGCCTTTAGGTTGAAATTTGCTGCCCTTCCTCGGACCCTTGTCGAGAGCAACTGCAAGAGATCCAAAAACCTTTAGGTGTTGTACATAAGGTCTCTTACCCATCCCCGCTTCCATAGGAGTCATACTCTCAAAACTGATCTCCCAGTCCCGCCTGGACCAGAAGGCATCTTGACATCTCCACTAGCGTACGATTTGCCCGTTCCGCAACTCCATTTTGCTGGGGAGTATACGCTATTGTTAGCTGTCTGTCGATTCCATGCTGCCTCAGACATTCGTCAAACTGTTTATTGACAAATTCTCCGCCATTATCACTCCACAGGCATTTGAGTCTCCTTCCTGTCTGCCCTTCCACCAGGTTCTTGAAATCGATTAATTTGGGTAGCACCTCATTCTTCCCACGCAGGAAGTAAACAAAAATCCACCTGGACTTATCGTCAATGAACGTCAAAAAATACTTGGCACCTCCTTGAAAAAAATACCTTGGAAAATACCCTCGAACTATCCCTTTGGATACCATCTCTTTCAAGCTAGAGAAATTAATATATCCGTATCTCTTGTGTAGCCAAATCCCATCTACAGCTGACATGGTAAAACATTTGCTGCGACCACCCATAAACAAGTACAAGTTGCCAACACATATGGCTTGTTGCGCCACTATCCAAACACCATGTTGAATTGTCAATGTTGTTGACGTCACAGGCGTGCAGCAGGCTGCTTTGGCAATTCACCACATTTCTTGATGCCATGCGGTGATCTCACTCTCCCTCATTTTGACACTGGGACTTAATGTGTCCTTGTTCACCACACTTGAAACAAACGATATTCTCTCTTTTCTTCTGCCCATAGGTTTTCGTCTGTGACTCGTTCATCTGCTATTCCTTTTCTTTCGCTCTCCTCCTTTAACTTTATGGTGAGAACTTCGAACGAAGGCAACTTATCTCGTGTCTCCATAGCGACCACGAAATGTTCAAATTGCTCTGGAAGGCTTGATAGCAAAACGATAGTGCGAAGTTCGTCGTTTAGCTCTATTCCAACTCCAGTTAGACCATCCAGAATTTCCACAAATTCACTTATGTAGATCGTCATGCTCTGCCCTTGCTCTATCCGTTTATTAAGCAGTTTCTTGTATAACTGTACCTTTCCTACAGGTCTGCTTGGTTGATGAACCTCCTTCAACTTGGTTCATGCCTCTTCAGCCGTCAAGCAATTCTTGATGTAGGTCAATTGAGATGACTTTACACTCAATGTTATTGTTGCCAACGCCTTATTTTCCAAGGCCGCAAGCTTTTGTCCTTCTGGAACATTCGTTTCAGTTAGCTCTCCAGATGTAACACTCCACAAACCGGAATGCACCACTACAGATCGCATCTGTATTTTCCCTGTATCATAGTTCGTTTCCTCTAACTTATCAATTTGATTAAGATTCTTAATATCGAGTCACACACCGAATAACTTGAATTCTCCAGTGCCTGGGCCCATAACCTCTTGAGCGGCAGCATTCGAAGCGACAAAATTAAAATACCGCGTGTATGCTTCAGAACTTTATTTGTGACTGAGGAAAAATTGATATACATATTTTCTTATTCTCTATTTCTTAGAGCGGGACAATTATAACTACTCCAAGATCTCTTTCTCCTTCCTATAACTATAAAAGCATGCATTGTAACATACTAAAATATACAGGGTACCTTATTTTCTACATGTTGAAGTTTGGTCTCAAAGAAAGTGAAATAGATATTTAAAAACCGCTTTCAACGGTGTAAAGCTCTTTTCAATATCTTTCTTAATTATTTTTCTTTTCAATATCTTTCTTAAGTTATAAATTTTTTTATTAACAAAGTTTTTTTAATTTTTTGACGTAAGCTCAAGGTATTTCAAAAAGTTGTAGAACAATAGTTGCTCATATGATAGTAACAAACATCTCCAATTTTTTTCTGGATTGTTAAGATTTTCTGATTATTAATAGGGCAAACGGATAAACCGACGCACACTTCACTGGCTTCATTTTGAAGAATTTTTCGAATAACTTCTGAAAGAAATGTCGGATCGGGTCGATTGAGGTACCAATCGACGCGTATTTAGCTCTAGAATATTCTACCTGGGGACTAAAATGTGTCCACCAGCCCCACTTTAGTGATTACAAATTTGTTTACTTTCTCCCTAATTTCTTCCAAACCAAATAACTTTTAACAATACCTTTCGATTGGTATATAATTCATTTAGATCGGACAGAAAGTTTTTAATTCTTCGGCTATATATAGAGTTTCCTCGCGCACGCCAAGGCATGCAGGTCGTCACCTTGTGGACTTCTTTCCACAGTGATATCTGTTTGAATCTCAATTGATGTTGATCCTTTGTTTTTTGAATTTCTTGGCTTATGCCTTGAATATCTACTATATTATTGGATTTGACATTGCTGAACTGTTCTGAATTTTCTTTAAGGAGTAACTTGTCCGCATGGGTATCAATTTTTTTCCGTTGCTTTTATTTCTTGATTCTTCTCTTTGGGAGACTAACAAGAGGTGTATCAAATCTTATATTTTTAACTTAACTAACAGTCATGTTGACTGATACAGAGTTAGGCGGCCCTAAAAATCGATTGCTGGGTTGGAAGGTCGTTGCGTCGCAGGCAGGATCTGCTAGAAACCCGAGTCAATCCCTGAGCGAGGGAATTAGGGTGCGAAGACAGTTTTTCTTTTTAGGACTCTTTTTGCTTCTAAATGTCGTCTTTCACTGCGAGGATGCCCAGATCCCGGTGGATGTTTTCGTTGCGAACATACCAAGGTGCCCCAGTGATAGTTGTCAAGATTTTTGATTGTGAGCGCTGTATGATGTCTATGTTGAAATGAAAATATGATATATAGGTGTACAAAATTGCTTATTGCAGTATGCAGATATATTGAATACCCACTGTTCCGAAAGTACTTAAAGGGTACGCACTGTAACACTTTGTTGCAGTGTTTACCGAACTCCAATTCGCCGAAATATGAACTGATCGCTATGGCTTAGCCCGCACACATGAAGTGCTAGCGTCGGCATAAATGTAACGAACGGTCAGCATATGCATACCCCCTCGCACCTCCACTCGAGAGTGCATAGCAATATATATAATTTCATTCCTTTATACATAAGTATATACGTACATAACCGTCTCTCTGCCGCCGCCTGCGAGCAGCGCAGCTACGAGACTTTGCCTTAGTTAAACTTAAAGAATATTGTAAAAGAACAGAGATACTTCACAAATAAATAAATCACAAATAAACCAGAAAATCAAAATATTAAGAAATACAAAATAAAACTCAACTTATTTCATGGCGACCGTGACTAGAGTCACAAGGAGCAGCGTATCGGCAGGACTTTGGCAATAGGACAAGGAGGATATTCACAACAAAAGAAAAAACACGTCTGAGTGAGTAGAGTGTGCGTGATCGTACGTGGAGGCCAAAAAAAGATTATCAAAAGAATAGCCCGCATAAAGTGGCTGCTATTTGCGCAATCGCCACCGCCCCCATGGACGAAGGCGCAAAAACTTTATAATGAGCTGGAATATTTGAAGGAAACCCTCCAAATTTGAGTACCACAAGGCACAGCTCACTCAGAAAAAAAAATACAAATTATAAGACAAAAAAATAATAAAGAAACCAAATATTCCCAAACCCCTGCCGAAACCACCACAAGTCTGCCCGACCGACTGCCCCGGACCTCTTAACACTGCGGCATGCAATTGCAGATGCATGAAGAAGAAGACCAACCCAGGAAAATAGCAGCAAATATCAAGAGTGGGAGGCACGACCGCCACCTGCGCCTTCGAAGGAGCGTCAGCGTAGCCAAACCGGCGACGACCAGCTGACGTAGAAGGAAGAAAATGGAACCAACAAAGCCGAAAACAAAATTCTCTTTTTACCCACTGCGTTGCATAATTTTTGTGATTGCACTGAGATGCATATTTTTTTTATATATATATAATATAATACTTTGTAAAATTGAGCGGAACTTTTTCTGCCCGATTAGACGTGTGGCCGTAAAGCCAGGCAAAAAAAAAGAAAACTAGGTTGGAAGTTTGTTAATTTAAATGCGCAGTAATGCGATAAGTAAATTTTCAATAGAAGATGATAATAATCTTAATAAAACACTCTATAAACATAAAATAAAATTATATGTAAAACCCACCAAAAAGACTTTGGACATAAAGACAGTGGATTCCACTGCCAATGTTATCAACAAGGTAGAATCTAGTAACATCAAAATCTATATTGGGTACATATACTCCTAATAATCATTGTTGATATCATGTGCGCCAATTTCTTTTACAAAATTTACAAGCTGCATACTAATTGTCGGAAAAAAAGATATATGAGCCGGGGAAATGAACTTGATAAAAGATAAGCAGCACAATAAGTAAAAAAAAATAATAATAATAATAAAAACAAGAAAGGAAAGCTAACTTCGAGCGGAGCCGAAGTTTATATACCCTTGCAGTTCAGTCGCAGTCCGCTAGGTGGCGCCACGCATCCGCTACATATATTATTAGATATGTAGCGGATCGTATATAATCGGCCGATCCTTATGAAATTTAGCATATCGAATTATTTTGCCCAAAAAGTACTCTGTACCAAGTCCCATCTTTCTAACTTAAAAAACCCCAAAAATATGCCAATTTCGATCGTTCTAAGACAGCTATAGGATATAGTAGGCCGATCCTTATGAAATTTTGTACACAAGATATTTTCATAATATAGCAAAGATATTTTCATAATATGGTCAAATATAACATGTGTGGAAAGTCCCAACCCTCTAACTTAAAAAACACAAAAGTTATGGCATTTCCGATCAATCAGTTATATGGCAGCTATAGGATATAGTCGACCGATCCCGGCCGTTCCGACTTATATACTGCCTGCAAAAGAAAGAAGGGTGTGTGCAAAGTTTCAACTCGATAGCTTTAAAACTGAGAGACTAGTTTGCGTAGAAACGGACAGACGGACAGACGGACATGCTCATATCGACTCAGGAGGTGATCCTGATCAAGAATATATATACTTTATAGGGTCGGAGATGTCTCCTTCACTGCGTTGCACACTTTTGACCAAAATTATAATACCCTCTGCAAGGGTATAAATACAGGACAAACAACAATGATTACACAAAAATGTTAACAAATGTTAACAAACAAATGGTAAAAAATATAAAATTATTTCAATATATTACAAACTCTGAATATACCTATCCAAAAGAACACGATTAGGAAGCATCTTGAAATATTAGTAGAGTGCTTTAATGAAGCGCGATTGCTAATACATGATCACAGGGAAAGATTAAATCAGGATCATGGGTCACAGGTATCGAAACTTTTGATACGACTACCATCTAATTTAATATTTGTTAAACAAAAGTTCAGTTAAGAAGTATCGGTACCAACCGTTCTAAACACTCCAATAGCAGTTTACACTGCACCTGACCCGGAGTCAACAGAAACGAACGAATCGGAGTCAGACGAGCTTCCCAAAGTAAACCTCAAAATAGAAGATGAAGATTTGAATAATCTTACTATTCCGGCGGTGTACACTGATATGGACAATTCAACAGATTCAGATAGTTCGAGTGTAATAGAAAACAAAATAAGTAACTCTATCACAATGGCACAATCAAATGTCGATTTTATTATTACAGCATCCAAGCTTATAACAGTTTTTGACGGTAAGGCAGAAAATTTAACAAGTTTCATTGATGCTTTACAAATAATAGAATCACTAAAAGGCGAGCACGAAGAATTAGCGGTATCCATAGTGAAAACATAGCTAAAAGGTGTCGCCAGAAATCTAATCGGTAATGGAACAACAATTACTGAAGTGATTTCCAGACTAAGAGGCAACGTCAAAGGCGAAACTGTTTAAAGTATTATCAGCGAAGCTGATAAACCTACAGCAGCGCAATAAAACTGCCAACCAATATACACAAGAAATTCAGCAGATGACGAAAGCCTTAGAAGGCGCATATATAGCAGATTGTTTACCTTTAGAGCTAGCCAGAAGTTATTCCACGCAAGCGATGACTAAAAATTGCACAATCGATAAGGTAAAACTTATCATGCAAGCTGGCACTTTTAGTACCATGAACGATGCCGTTTGCAAATTTGTCAATAGTTGCACTGAAGCAAACACAGTCCTATATTACAAGAATTATCCACAGCGCGGATATTATAATTAGACCCAAGAATTTAAAATTTCCAATTAGGGTACCAATAGCTCATAGTTCTGGCAATAATTCAGTACTTCTGCCAGCAAGATCCCAAGTTATTCGGAAAATTGAACTTAATTTAAAAGAGGACAGTGTATTAGTTCCAAATCACGAAATTCAGCATGGTATTTACGTTGCAAATACCATAGCAACAGCCAATAATGCCTTCATAAGACTATTAACCACAACAAATACCGACCAAGTCGTCAGTAAGATATCCTAACATATGAATCACTTTCGAACTACGATGTAGTCAACACAAATTCAGACAATAGAAAAAAATCCGTACTATCGCAACTTTCCAAAAACTTCCCTCCACAGTTCAAGTCACAGCTGTCTAGCTTATGCACCCAGTATAGCGATATATTTGGATTGGAAACCGAATCAATAACCACAAAAAATTTTTATAAACAGAAACTGAGATTAAAAGATGATGAACCAGTCTATATAAAGAACTATCGAAGCCCACATAGTTAGGTGGACGAAATACAAAAGCAAGTAGGAAAATTAATCTCTGATGGGATTGTCGAACCGTCAGTATCTGAATATAATAGCCATTGTTACTTGTTCCAAAGAAATCATCCCCCGGGTCAAATGTAAAGAAATGGCGATTAGTAATTGACTACCGACAGGTTAATAAAAAATTACTATCTGATAAAATCCCATTACCTAGAATTGATGATATTTTAGATCAACTAGGTCGAGCAAAATACTTTTCATGTCTTGACTTAATGTCAGGATTCCATCAGATTGAACTAGAAAAAGGTTAACGCCATTTTCATATCGCTTCACGCAATTACCCTTGGGATTAAAAATAGCTCCTAATTCGTTTCAGAGAAAGATGACGTTCTCTGATCTTGAACCTTCTCAAGCATTCCTTTATATGGATGACTTAATAGTAATTGGTTGTTCCGAAAAACATATGCTTAAGAACTTAACAGATGTTTCTGAGAAATATAGGAACTAAAATCTAAAGTTACATCCGGAAAAATGTTCATTTTTTATGCATGAAGTGACTTTTCTTGGTCATAAATGCACAGATAAAGGAATACTTCCAAACGACAAGAAATACGATGTCATTATTACCCAGTTCCGCACGACGCGGAAAGTGCTAGACGATTCGTAGCATTCTGTAACTATTAAAGACGTTTTATAAAAAAATTCACCGACTATTCACGGCACATAACAAGATTATGCAAAAAGAATGTTCCTTTTAAATGGATGGATGAGTGTGAAAATGCATATCAATACTTAAAAACAAAACTTATGGAACCTACCCTGCTACAATATCCAGATTTTACTTAACAATTCTGTATATATATATGAAAAACATTTCTTAGTAATATATATAAAGGTATAATATACCTTTTCCCAATGATCAATCCCAGTTCTTAACTGACACGTATGAGGCTCGAACTAGAAGAATACGACATTATAGTAGAATATTTAATGGGAAAAGATAATTAGAAACTTTAGTCCTTTATTCTTAAGCCATTGTAGATCGACATATGCACAGCATGATCCCATTAGGATTTTATGTTCGAACTACAATGGTCTGTATATTATTATTTCTCTTTCCTCCCAGTCAAATTTGAAAACCTCCATTTTAAATTACCTACAAGAACATACTAATTCTTCCTCGTTTTCTTTATAATCCTTCTATTTAAACTTATATACTATACTCATTATACTAACTCGAATTTATTTCCGCGATTCGAGCCGAACGTTATGCGGCAGGCGCCCCTCGGTCGGTTGGGCGGGAGTGGGCTGTACGTATGCAGTGGGAACCGCGCGAAGAGAAAAGATAATTATGTACCGGATGCGTTATCAAGGATAACCGTCAAAGATCTCAAAATATAGCTAGAAATATATTGAAAGTCATTCATATTGAAAGTAAAATCAGCCAACTCAAAGTGGCGCCGTGGGAAAATATCTTTGAACATACTTTAATATATAATTTTAAATAAATGGGCAATAAAATATTAAAAAAATTAAGAGTGGCGCTACTAAACCCGGTGACCAAAATAACAAATTTAAAAGAAAAAGAAGCAATTTTGTCTACGTTTCATGATGATCCAATTCAAGGAGGTCATACTGGCATATCAAAAACTTTGGCCAAGGTAAAAAGCCACTGCTACTGGAAAAACATGTCTAAAGATATAACTGAGTACGCAAAGAAATGTAAAAAATGCCAGAAAGCAAAATAACTAAACACACAAAAACCCCTTTAACAATTACAGATACACCCATAAATGCTTTCGACAGAGTGATAGTGGACACTTTTGGTCCACTGCCAAAATCACAAAATGGCAATGAGTATGCAGTCACATTAATATGTGATTTAACTAAGTATTTAGTTGCCATACCTATTCCGAATGAAAATGCTAATACTGTCGCTAAAGCAATATTTGAATCTGTTATCCTGAAGTGCGCCCAATGAAGACGTTCATTACGGACATGGGAACAGAATATAAGAATTCAATTATAGACGATTTGTGCAAATATTTAAAAATTGAAAATATTACATCCACAGCACACTACCACCAGACAGT
Organism: Drosophila ananassae; assembly: GCF_017639315.1. Lineage (NCBI taxonomy): Eukaryota > Metazoa > Arthropoda > Insecta > Diptera > Drosophilidae > Drosophila > Drosophila ananassae. The sequence continues at coordinate 183,378 of NW_025319131.1, forward strand.
TGGATCAATAGAAAAAAGTCATAGAACTTTTAATGAGTACATACGATCTTACATATCGGTTGATAAAACTGATTGGGACGGATGGCTTCAATATTTTGTCTTTTGTTTCAACACGACCCCCTCTATGGCTCCTACTTATTGTCCATATGAGCTAGTATTCGGTAAAACAAGTAATTTATCGAAACATTTTTTTTTTTTTTTGCGCGGTTCCCACTGCATACGTACAGTCCACTTCCCGTCCAACCGACCGAGGGACGCTGCCGCGTGACGTACGGCTCGAATCGCGGGAATAGATCCGAGATAGTTAAGCGAAAAGTAGGAGAAAGATATCACGAGGAAGAGTGTTGCACAGATAAGGTGGTTAATATAAGCGATTTAAGATTGTTAGTAAAGCAAGGTGACAAGACCATTGTAGTCCGAACATAATACCCTGAACGGATCGTGTTGGGCATATGCCGAACTACAATGGCTGAGGAGTAGAGGACCAAAGTTTCTAGTCCTTCTACTAGGAACGTTAAAATTTAAGCGTGTTATTAAATGCTGGCTGTCAATATTTCCATAAATAAGATTGTATAGAAACATGAGACCCAGCATCGTTCTACGTCACGCGTCACGCGCGTCAGTGTAACGACGGACGGTTTGTTAATGATGGTACGTTGATTAGTAAAAGTCTACTACGATAAGAGGGGAGGTAAAGATTTGCATCCCAATTAAGTCCCCTAAGCGCAAAAGTAAGGAAGTTTTTTTGTGCAGATTCAATGTGATCTTGGTGTACTCCATATTGAGGACTCCAGACACACGATCCATACTCAAGAATCGGACGGACCTGTGATGTATATAACGTTTTAGTTATGTACGGGTCATTAAATTCTTTTGACCATCTTTTAATAAAACCAAGCACACCCATAGCTTTATTAACCATGGTAGCTATATGGACGGTAAATTTAAGTTTCAAATCTAATAGGACACCTAGATCGTTAACCTGAGTTAATCGTTCTAATGCGTTCCCATAGAGAAAGTACATAGCCTGGTGAGGACTAGAGCGGTAAAAAGACATAAGTTTACATTTCGATCCATTAAGCTTTAGGTCATTTGCTAAACACCAATTTTGAAGATTATCCAAATCGGATTGAAGTCTAGACTGGGCGCTAGTGAATTTATACTGAAGGCATAGCTCAACGTCATCAGCGTACATAAGTACAAGTGAATTAGTTAAGGCAAGGGGCAAGTCGTTAATAAACAGAGTAAAAAGTAGGGGTCCAAGATGGCTTTCTTGGGGCACCCCGATGTGGCGCGGACTAAACGCGAGGTAACATCTTTAAAGAAAACACGTTGGGTTCTCCCTGATAAGTAGCTCGAAATCCACATAAGATGATCAGTTGGGAATCCCAAAAGACTGAGTTGACTTATAAGAAGCGAATGCTTAACAGAGTCAAATGCTTTACTGAAGTCAGTGTAAATTATGTCTGTTTGTAAGCCATTCCGGAAGCCATCCGTGATAAAAGATGTTAGTTCCAATAAGTTAGTAGTGGTAAAGCGGCGCTTCATGAAGCCATGCTGGCACGGAGTTATTATTGAACTACATATCTGTTGCAAATGTGGAGTGATAAGTTTTTCAAAAAGCTTTGGAATTCCTGACAATTAAGAGATGCCTCTATAATTCGCAGCGTCGGATTATTTCCCTTCTTTATGCAGCGGAATAATGAAGGATTTCTTCCACATAAGGGAAAAGATCGAAGTTTCCAGCGATAGACTAAAGAGTTTCGGCGCAGTACTTCAGAACACAGCCTGGTACTCCATCAGGGCGTGGCGAATACACGGGCTTAACCTTAAGAAGATCCGATAACACACCGCTTTGATCGAAAGATGGGCAAAATATAAGGTTGGCTGATTGGATATTATAAGTGTAAGGCTGAGCTAAACTGCTGCTAGGTGAATAGGTAGTTTGAAAAAACTGTGCAAAGAGATCGGCCATTGCCTGATCGGTGTTCGCATAAGAGTTCTCAAACGTATGCAGTGGGGGAAAAGATACATGTTTACGCTTAGTGTTTACAAAGTTATAAAACTGCTTCGGATCCTGAGTAAACTGAATCCTGCTGCGGTGAATATAACTTCTATAACATTCTGCGTTATGCACGGTGAAATTGGACCGGGCTACTAAGTATCTAGAATAACTAACTGTACAGCCGATAATCTATGTTTATTCAAAAGTCTACTCATACTATTTTTTAAGTTGTTAAGATGTCTTGTATACCAAGGCGGATTCGTTGAAACGGACGGATATTTCAACGGCACACAAACGTCAAAAAATGAGTTTACAGTGAAATAAAATTTTTGTAATGCTAAGTTTATATCAACGAATGCCAATAAATCAGACCAATCAAATTCCGAGATTAACTTATTTAATTTCATAAAGACAGCCTTACGGAAGAAACGAACTTTATGAGATTTAAGTATAGACTTAAGTGTTCTGGAAAGAGTAATTCCATCAGGACCAGAAACGAAACATAAGTCCAACAGCCGACCTAAAGAATTTCTAACGTGGTTAATTTGCCCGAGTGACATGTCAAACTTGCCCACAGGAAAGTCGTGGTGGGAGTTAAGCTGTAAAGACGGTGAATTTTCAACATTTGACCACATAAGTTCTGAGATATTAAAGTCACCCAGAGCTATCAGCTGGTCACCATCAGACAGACGATCGAAAACCAAACGAATAGCGGACAAATGTTGCCAGTATGTTGGCGGTTCGGACGAAGGTGGTATGTAAGAACAGGTAACATACAAAGATTGATCGGACAAAGTGATTTTGATGCAAAGAAATTCAATGTCACCAAACTCATGTGATTTTACCTCTTCAGAAGCGAGATGGGTGTCAACAGAGATTAACACTCCTCCTCCTCTTCGCAGAGTTCTTGTATTCTGATAGATAAGTGTTAATGAAGACATTAGTTTTTTGAAATTGAGGAAGATAAGGTGGAAGGCTGATCAATGGCTTTAACATGTGGGAGTTTTACACCCACAAGTTTGGTTATCTTTTTTTTCGCCGTACTTGGCTGATGTTCTTGGACAAAAATGTTCTCTGGCCAAAAGCTGGCGGAAAAAATCGTCTTGAACATCTGCAAGGGCACACGTATTTTGAAAGATGATGTGTGCCTGGTGTATGAATATTTAAATTTTGTAATGTCCACCACCTTTATGTCGACTTTTGTTTTGACTTTGATGTAAGCCGAGATATCAATCTCAGAAGTATCAGGGACAAGCCGGGAAACAAAAAGGTGTTTCGATGGTGGGATCACCTGCAAGGGTTTTGGAGACGCCGGAACGAATACTGCGGCATCAGTACGTACCGGGGGTCCGGACGGTTTTTTACCCTGTTTGATGACTGTTACATGGGTTTGAATTATGGGGGATCACTTGAAGCGATGCCACAGAGGACATATCGGACAATTGCTCATTGATTCCGAGTCATTCGGAAGCCGAATTTTTCTCAGGTCCGGCCCTTGGGGTGGCCAGAGATATAAGCGGCTGCATAGTTGTCGGCTGAGCAGGCAGAAGATTATTCGCCACAAGTACATCACTACACAGCGATCATCAGACCAATTCTATTCTATGGTGTTGTTGTCTGGTGGCCCGCCCTAGACAACTCCTCATGCAGGGAAAAGTTCAGGAAGATGCAGCGCATGGCGGAAGTCTGTATGACAGGCAGTCTACGCACTACGCCTAGTGATGCCCTAGACACTATACTTGACCTACTACCAGTTGAACTGATGGGGGTAAAGACAGCTACTCTGGCAGCAATAAGACTGCGGGAGGCAAACCTATGGAGCAAAAATAGTTTCGGTCATACCAGACTGGACCTACAACATTTCATGCCTGAGGGGGGTACGGATTACTGTGTGCCCGTCGACCAACCCACCACTAACTACAAAGTCTTAATCCCCTCGAGGGAGGAATTGGGAAGCCCGGATACCGGGACCGGAGGGCTCCATTCATATCTATACAGATGGATCAAAACTTAACGGCCAGGTGGGAGGCGGTTATTTTTGCGATCATCTGAGCCTAAAGGAGTCCTTCAGACTCCCTGACCACTGCAGTATGTTCCAGGCTGAAGTAGTAGCCATTAAGGAAGCACTTGAATCCCCAGCTCTAAGGGGAAATCGGGGTACAATATGTATCTTCTCAGATAGTCAAGCAGCGCTCAAGGCACTTGACGGATTCTCATCCAACTCCAGGACAGTCAATGACTGTCGCAGATCTCTCAACAAGATGGCTGAACAGCTTGACTTCTACCTCATCTGGGTTCCCGGTCACAGGGACCACGAGGGAAACTGTGCTGCAGATGAACTAGCTAGGGCAGGGACTACCAACCCTCTCCTACCGGAGAAAGAACTTGTAGGCATACCCTTGGCTACTTGCAGGCTAAAGTGCAGGGAGTTTTTCGACCTGGCAGCCAATAGGAAATGGAATAATCTCCAGACCTGTAAAACATCACGTTTGATCTGGCCGACACGCTCTCAGAAAAGATCGGCTAGACTCATTGCTCTGACTAGACCGGAATGCAGCCTAGCGATTGGGGCAATCACTGGGCACTGGCTGATAGGCGAGCACGCGGCCAGGCTTGCAGTCCCCCACAATGATTTCTGCAGGAGCTGCAGGGATGAAGAGGAGGTAGAATCGGTATCGCACCTCTTATGCCACTGCCCGGCACTCGGACGCAGCAGGCTCAAACACTTCGGGTCCGAAGAACTCTCGGACCTTAGCGATCTCTCAGAGATCTCTCCACGCGGACTGGTTGCCTTCATAAAAAAAGCAGGCTGGGACCATGGGCCGCCATAGGAAGTCTAGGCATTTATACGCACCCTGGTAGACAGGAAGGGGGGGGGTAGCATCTCGGTGAAACCCTTGCTCCAGCGGCAGCACAAGGAGCCCTTGCGGCTCAAGTGGAAGTGAGGGGGTATTCTATGACCCCCTTGCATCACCGCCTTAACCTAACCTATATCATAAGTTAGATCTTAAATATACAGATCCGTATATGGTAACGGAAATAGGAGATAGAGATAACATGGTAATAACAAATAATAAACATAAGAAACAAACAGTTCATAAGGATAGATTAAAAATTTTTTTTTCATAAATTGCACTTGGTATGGCCATACAAAGGCACAAATACATAAAGAAATAAATAAAACATATTTCATATTCTTTCAAAACATGTTCATTTAAACATATTCTTTTAATAACTCCATTTTCTTTGATTCTAATAACACACTACAAGAAATAAATAAAAAAAGGGGATGTATTAACTAGAAATTTTTATTATAAAAATAACTTCATTATATTACGTTATTTTTGAAAAGGAGGGAGATGTAGATATTGAATACCCATTGTACCGAAAGTACTTAAAGGGTACGCACTGTAACACTTTGTTGCAGTGTTTACATATTTCAAAGTCCCAACTCCAAGTGGCAGAAATATGAACCGATCGCTATGGCTTAGCCCGCACACAGGAAGTGCTAGCGTCGGCATAAATGTAACGAACGGTTAGCATATGCATACCCCCACGCGCCTCCACTCGAGAGTGCATAGCAATATATATAAGATCATTCCTTCATACATAAGTATATACGTACATAACCGTCTCTCTGCCCTCGCCTGCGAGCAGCGCAGCTACGAGTCTTAGCCTTAGTTAAGCTTAAAGAATATTGTAAAAGAACAGAGACACTTCGATCGTTGGAGCGGCACCATTGCTGCTCCAATCAAATAAACCAGAAATCCAAAATATTAGGAAATAATAAATAAAACTCAACTTATTTCAATATAAAAAATATTCCAATTCGGCACGTGCCTGATTTTTGCATGTGCCGAACAATTGGAGTTTTTAATCTCATATTTTCTAAAAGTCATGGCTATCTGAAACTGTTTCTTTGTTCAAAACGTATCTATTGCAGGTTCAGCTTGTTTCGTAAAGCTTTACAGAAGTTGTAGATAGCCATGACTTTTAGAAAATATGAGATTAAAAACTCCAATTTACTTGAAGAAAATATTGTTTAACCAACTATAATAATTTCAATAAAATTATTTCGAGTTTTTCCTTAAATCCAATAAGAAAATAAAAATCTTTCATAGAAAAATGTTTGGGGAAAAATCATAGAAAACCAAAAATTAATGTAGAAAATCTGAGATTTCAACTTTGGATGAGTATTCCAAAAAAATGGTAACTGCTAGATACCATTTTTTAATTTTAGTTGGTACACATACATTTCAAAAATGATATTTACTAGAAACAATGATGGTCATCGCCATTGCACGGCCTACATACTTCAATATATGGTAAAATTTGATCAATTTCTTCTCATAGGTGTACCGCGGAAACTGTGGGTGATAGAACCTATGTTTGTTCTGGACTTTGGTTCAGGGGAGCCTAAAGGTTATGGAGCAGGTAAAATTATGTGTGGAGGAAAAAAAAAGTTGGAAATTGTCGGCCTGTGTTATTGTTAATACTTGTCGCTAAAGACAAAATGGCCAAAATTGCGTCAAAGTTTAAAACGGTTCCATGGTTTTTTAAAGCGTAGTTGGCTTTTCCTACTATCTTGTTTCTTAAAATGGTTAGGGCTACAAAGTACCGACGGCTTGTGCGGACAAAGAGTCCCATTGCAGTTTCCGCAGCTGCTCGCCAAGCTACATAATTGTCTAGATTTTCCGAGAATTGGGGAACGGATTTGACTATCTCTAGTGTTTCGTCGCATGGTATGGTATCGTCAATCTGTTCGATTTGGAATTCGGTCACTAAGTTGGATTTGGAATCCAAGAGAGAACGTAAAGTTTTTATTTCCTCATGCAGTGGTGTTATGAAATATGTTTGGTTTTATTTTGTATATTATTTTTAGTTTCTAGTTTTTTTTTATTGGAGCAGCAATGGTGCAACGATCGAAGTGTCTCTGTTCTTTTACAATATTCTTTAAGTCTAATTAAGGCTAAGTCAGGCAGAGAGACGGCTTTGTACCTAAGAGCGCTATGCGCTCTCAACTGGAGGCGTGAGGGGGTATGCATATGCTGTCCGTTCGTTACAAATATGCCGAGAGCTTCCTGTGTGCGGGCTAAGCCATAGCGATCGGTTCATATTTCGGCCACCTAGGGTTTTTGATCGGGACTTTGAAATATGTAAACACTGCAACAAAGTGTTACAGTGCATACCCTTTAAGTACTTTCGGTACAGTGGGTATTCAAAATATGTGCATACTACAGTTAAGTTACTAGTTATCAATCGGCCAATTAGGTCTGATGTTAATGTTTGTTCAGGTGTTTGTTTACGTTTACGTATTGTCAGCTTAAATTAGCGCTTTGGCTAGTAGATGGACCGTTTGAGACTGTCATTTTGAAATTTCTTAAAGCGTTTATTTATTATTCCTGTATTTATCATTCACTATTTAGGAAAACAGCAAACTTTTTTTTTCTGAACTTAAATTTAGATTGGTATATTATATTAAATATATATAGGCATATTTTGAGAGAGAGAAAAAAACGAAATGTAATGATATATAAATAACCATATACAATACCGACGTGTGTAAAATAGGGTTTACATTGATGTGGTTTTTTTATAAACCTTAAAAATAATCTATCTCACGTTTGTGATGTTTTGGTGTCCTTCTGATGGGGTGTTGGTTTTTTTCCTTCCTTTCCTGTACTTTTCCGTTGTGTGAGGGTTTTGAGGATGCTTTGGTTCCTGGGGCTTCACTTTAATTTCTTTTGTTTGTTTGAAGTACAGATTTTCGCTTTTTGATGTTTGTATTTTTTTATATTATTTTAATTTTTTCACTTTTTTCCAGTTCATTGAGTTTTGACTTATTATCACTGTGGACGGCAGTCCACGACCTGATGACCTGCATGATTGATATCTCGGCTTACATCAAAGCCAAAACAAAAGTAGACGTTAAGGGGGTGGTGATCTGCCTTTTCAAATGTTTAAGACGATTTGTTCCGCCAGCTTTTGGCCAAAGAATATTTTCGTCCAAGAACATAATGTTGATCGTCAATAAAAAAAGATAAAAATATTGAATATAACAGTTTATTTTGAGACTGCGATATTAAAAAAAATTAAAGAAAACAAAAATCAACCCATAATAAAGATTTTTCTGCTTGGAATCGAACCCACGACCTTACGATTCACAGGCAGAACCTTAATCATTGAACCATGGGGTTAAAGTTTTCAGCGCAAAATATTTAGAATGACAAGAAAATATTAGTGATTAATAACACAGGCCGACAATTTCAAACTTTTTTTTTCCTCCACGCATAATTTTACCTGCTCCATAACCTTTATTCTCCCCTGAACCAAAGTCCAGAACAAACATAGGTTCTATCACCCACAGTTTCCGCGGTACACCTAAGAGAAGAAATTGATCAAATTTTACCATATATTGAATTATGTAGGCCGTGTAATGGCGATTACCATCATTGTTTCCAGTACATATCATTTTTGAAATATATGTGTACCAACTAAAATTAAAAAATGGTATCTAGCAGTTCCCATATCTTTGGAATACTCATCCAAAGTAGAAATCTCAGATTTTCTACATTAATTTTTGGTCTTCTATGATTTTTTCCCAAACGTTATCCTATGGAAGATTTTTATTTTCTTATTGAAATCAGTAGATCATAATATGATTTAATTTTGGATTTAATGGAAAACTCGAAATAATTTTATTAAATTTGTTTTAGGTGGTTAAACAATATTTTCGTCAATTAAATTATAGTTTTTAATTTCGTATTTTCAAAAAGTCATGGCTACCTAAACCGTTTCTATGTTCAAAACGTATCCATTTTAGGTTCAGCTGGTTTATAGCTGGTTAAAGGACTTGTTCAAAATATGAGGTTAAAAACTCCTATTTACTGGAGTTTACGTATCCAAAAGCGTAGAGTGGTCAGCAACTCTCAAAGAACGCTTGGCCACCTCCACCTGAATGTCAACGTACACGTCCGTAGGCAGGTGAGAAAATTTCCAATAAAAATCGCAGGTGGAGCATTTGGGATCGGTTGTTAAACGGCCTACGTCGGCCCGCTTGATTCGCTGACAAATGCGGAGCTAAGGCCAAATTCACCGTCTCCAGGGTACGGCACCTTTGTTCCAAGAACCGAGCCATAGATTCCCAAGTTGGCAGGCTGTCATCAGTGCTTCCTGCCAGAGAGTCTTCCCATTTGGCCTTTGTAGCAGGGTCCAGCTTTTGGAAGATGATCTGGATGAGGAGGCATGAGGGCCCGCATATTTCCTTTGAATCGGTCGGATAACTCCCGACTGGAAGATTAACCGACGGTTGCTGAAACGGTTGCGCAAAAGGTCAAGGGCAACATCATAGTTAGCGTCGGTAATCTCAAGCGCCCTCACAGTCTCCAGGGATGAGTCCCGCAGGCAGGAAATGAGCCACCTGAGCTTCTCCATCTTGGTCAAGTGCGGGTGACTGTCAATGGTTGTCCTAAATAGGGCGCAGAAATCCGGCCACTCAGCATAGCCGCCGCTAAATGTTGGCATTGGCAACGGGGGCAATGAGGGAGCAGGCCTGTATGGAGCGGTTAAAATCCCAGCAGCACTGGTAGCATCCAAAAGCGTAGAGTGAGCAGCAACTCTCAAAGAACGCTTGGCCACCTCCACCTGGATGTCAACGTACACGTCCGTAGCCAGGTGAGAAAATTTTCAGTAAAAATCGCTTACGATCTCGCTAGGGTAGTGAACCGATCGCGCAGACGCTTCTCCATTGACTCCAGGGTCACAATGGTAGAGTCGTCGGTCTGTATCGCAGCTTTGACCTTCCAATGCAGTACCTCCATTTCCTGGCATGTTACCTCTGCGGGTCTTCGTGTTGACGGGAAAGAGTGTCAGCTACTACGTTTAGAGTTCCACGCCTATGCTCAATTTTTCTGTACTTGGCAAAAGGATGTTTATTTTTCCGTAGCAACTGAGTTAAAGGAAAATTTGTCAACAAAGCGTCTGTAGCATCCTGACAATCGTAGCGTAAATTACATTGTTCATCAGTTTACTAACCACCAAACGCGTACCGTTGCACAGTTTTGGTTGGTTTATGTTTCGAAGCATGATTACTACGGAGCCAACCTTTAGGCGTAAATTGTGCGGTGGTAAGCCAGGCACGTCCAAAGAGTTTAAAAATTCAATTGGATAGTTGGTGGCTTCATCTTCATTTGTGACGCAGTCAATAGATTTGAATGAATGCATTGTTCCAATGATCTTATTTTGAATTATGTAGTTCAGGTCATCTACATCTTTATTCTTAGCCGCTAAAATTGCTCGCTCACTCAACCATTCATTATTTTTGTAGTTAGAAATAATATTTGGAAATACGTCCTTGTATCTACAAAATAAAAACCAGATTCTTTAACTACATTCTATGTAAGTACAAAAATAAATACCTTAAATGTCGGATTAAAACCTCCTTCTTCGATAATGTCTGCCCCAAATGACGTCATTTGGAAACAACTATTGTATTTTCGAGTATTTGCAAGAAAGTGGCGTGATTCTTGTGTTTCGCCGCAAAGCAATGAATACAATGGCTCTTGTGGCGGAGTCAACACTGGCAATTTCACTTTACCATTAACGCAGCATAATCCAGGCGTTTCTCCGGAAAACTTTAATGCACCACAATACTCGCAAACAACGTCCATTTGCCCAATGCAAACGCTAGGATGCAAGCTGTAATCATTGCTGCAATCGTATCGAAACGCAGCTCGATTCAAATCAGCTAAATATCTGCGTCGCAAATTGAAATCTATTTGAGAAGCACGAAGTCGAGCCATACTATTGCGGCGCTGTTCACGTGCAATTTCTCGTTCTTCTTCAGTCCTTTCATATGCAATGTTTTGTATTCTTCTTGCATTACGGCTTTGTCGGGAAAGATTCGACCGTCTTGGTCGCGGCATTATTAATTAAACTTCACTTCACTTCAATCCACTTGTTAATTATTTATTTAATAGAAATAGTTTTAATATTGATTTCAGCGCAACACAATCTTTTTGGTTCGTTGTTAAATTTGAGAGCCTGACTATGAATTTGACTTCGTTTGTAACTGACATTTTGACATTTGACATTTTCTTCTTAGCTGTCTGCCTAAATAAAAAAGTATGGGCCAGGGAGGAAAGGGAGGAACGCTGTCGAACAGGACAAAAAGTATCCTATGTCCTTCTCCTGGCTCTAAGCTACCTCCCTACCAATTTTCACTCAAATCTGTTCTTCCGTTCTTGATTTATAAGTTGTGTCGAATAAGTTGTGTCGAAAGTCGAATAACTTCTGAAAGAAATGTCGGATCGGGTCGATTGAGGTACCAATCGACGCGTATTTAGCTCTAGAATATTCTACCTGGGGACTAAAATGTGTCCCCCAGCCCCACTTTAGTAATTAAAAATTTTTTTACTTTCACCCTAATTTCTTCCAAACCAAATAACTTTTGGAATATGTTTCGACAAAAATTATCTAATTGAAACAATACCTATGGATTGGTATATAATTTATTTAGATCGGTTGCCTACAGAACATTTTTAATTCTTCGGCTATATATATTTGCTGCTTTTGGATTTCGTTCGGCCGAAATGAGGGTGCAGAGGGGTAGGCTCTGGCTGAATGACTGGCAGAAGGAATGAATTTGAGGCAGTGTTTGGCTGGAAGACACTTTCGAGATGTGTAGCGAATGTTTCATCTCTCTCTTCGTCGCTGCGAGCCCAGGATCCCGAAGAGTTTCTTATCGGGGTGGTCGTTTCGATGGGGGGGCTGAGATTTTGGTGGGCCCTCCACAGAGGATACTTTGTGTTTGTTGGTGAAAGATTCTGGATGTACCTCAGCTATGCGTTTTCTTCCTGTTGGTGAAGAGCCTGGTCGAGTGATAGTGTTGCTTCCTTAAGGCGTTGCTTTGAAGCTGGTGATCTGCTGTTTTTCCAATCATGACGCGAGCGCCTCTTTTCTCGCACGAGCGGTTCAATTTGCTGATTTGTGGTGTTTGTTTCGGTCTACTTCCATCCCTTGAGGAGTAGAGATTTTGGCTGCCGCAACGAGTAGTTCTTCCAAGGCGCTCGAAGTGTAATCGATGTCCGATTCAATGTGAAACTCCGGAGCGAGTTCTATGTGGGCACTCACGTACTTTTTGTATTTAAGCCAGTTCGTATTTGGCGATGTCAGGCTGAGGGGGTTTTCAGTTATTTCTGGGCTTTGAAGAGGCGTTAAAAGCACAGGCGAGTGGTCTGATGATAAGTTCGGGACTGCTTTGGCACTTATTAGATTGCAAGGTAGGTTTTTTGTCATCGCAAAATCAATAAGGTCTGGGTCGGTTGGTCAGTATGTGGGACTTCCAGGGGAAACATAGTCCAGTTTATTTCTTACATTTATAATTGCATTGTACAATTCCCTTCCTCTGGGAGTCACTAGACGTGATCCCCAGTGCGTGTGTTTAGCATTGTGGTCTCCTGGGGCTATAAAACGATCCCCAAGTGAATTGTAGAAGTCCATAAATTGTCCTTCCGAGATCGAGAAACGAGGAGGGCAGTAAACGGCAGCGATTGAAAGGCTTCCATTTCTTGACTGAATTTGTATCGATGTGGTCTGCAAGAAGTTTGTTTCAAACCTTTTGTGAAAATGGTGTTTTAAACGTTCTCTGATTAGGACTCCAGTTCCGCCGTGGGCTTTCCCATCTGGATGATCTGTGCGGTAGATTGTATATCCTTTTATTTGAAAGTTGTATTTGCTTGTAAGCTGCGTATCCACCAGTAGTATAACGTCAATATGGTTATCGATTAAGAATCGTGACAATTCTAGTTTATGCCGTGAGACACCATTGGCGTTCCACATTGATATTTGTAGAGTCTGCATAGATTATTTAGACTGTTGTGCAACGAGCAGCTGTATTACGATGTTCTGGTTTTGAACAAGTGTTTACATGGTCGTTTTCATGAATGACATAAGCTCCATCATACTTTGTTGGAGGGTAAGCATCATGGTTTCCGTTTGTCCGTTGGCCTGTTGAGCGCTGTGTGAGTTAGGCTGATTTGGATTTACCATTTCAAATCATAGAGCATCGGCATAGGAGATTCGTTGGTGGTATTTAGGGGACCGAAAGAAGACGTCTGGCGTAGTTTTTGATGCAATGTACACATTCTGTGGGTTCTGATTGCGCGCTGCGGTCGCTTGACGCATGCGACTCTTCAACTCCTTGTACACCATACATCCTCTATAGTTTGCCGTGTGGTTGCCTTCGTAGTTTGCACATTTTTTCGTGGTACTGCCCTTGTCTGCCTGCCCGATCAACGCCGCAATTCGGTTGACCAGGGCACTCGAGTTTTTCTCCCTGATATAGATTGGAGGAGGCTTGGGTTTTTTTGCGGTGTCTGGCGCTGGTTGGTTTTCGTCCACCTCCGCCAGTAGGGCAAATCTGTTACTACTGGATGTTCGTGGTTCTTCGTCGATCTTTTGGACGCGGTTAATTTTTGTTTTATTGCCTGCCCGTTTACTCTGCGGGCTGAGCTTGCGCATAAATTGGATGTAGGGATCCAATCCAGTCTGTATGGCCGGGGCCGTTTTGGCACTTTCCGAAGTTGTTCTAGCTAGGAGCGAACTCCTAGACGCGGGAGTCGGAGTGAGCAGACCGGGCGAGCAAGACCGTGCCCTATGGCTTTCAGCGGTCAGTAGGGCCGGCTTGATCTTAGTCGCCTATTTTTCGATAGTTTCGATATTTCGATTCGGGTTGCAGTTTTCCCGGAGCTCGGGCAGAGCACGTCCGCTCAGTTCGGTAGCACTTGCTTAACGATATATCAATTATCGGTATCAATTAAAACCATAATTTTTTCCCTGCGTTAAAATGATTGAAGGTTTTTATGTTTTATTTTATAAATATTTTATCATCAATCTCAGTCAAAATATTTATACCTTCAATCATTTTAACGCAGGGAAAAAATTAATGTTTTTAATATATTTTATATAAATATTTTGACTGAGATTGATGATGATTTACACCTTAGTGTTCTGAGTATCTAAAGGTTCCGACGTTGATTTTAACGTGATTTTAACGTTGTTATTATTAGAATTTCCTCTATAAGCGTTTTGCCAGTGGTAATTTCCTCACGGTAAATTCCTCTATAGTTGCCGCCTTTGTTGGTATTATTATAATTATCATTGTGGAATATCTACCATTTCCTCTATTTCGGTAGTGTCCCCTAAAGTTATTACCTCGAGAGGGTTGTATTTTATTGTAATTATTATTATAACACTTCCAATTATTTCTGTGCTGTAATCTATATATTTAATTACGGCGTCATTCATTGTACTGAAATTTCTTGCTTTTACTTCTACTAGTTTCATGCTTGCCGTATGTTTATTACTACCTTAGACTTAACTTATCAGCATGTTCCAATGGTAAGCCTTTGCCAATATAAGCCGCATCTAGGAGCTTACGCAAAGTCTGCGGTCTTACCTTTCCTTTGGGATGTGCTTGCCATTTTAGCTTTTATTACGTAGGATGTTTCACCGACAATGGTTTGTTGTAATTTCTGTATTATTCCGTTTATTGTATCTTCACTCTAAGCTTTGTAGAGTAATGATCCAACTATTTTGGATTTTATTATCTCAACAGCGATATTTTCGTATGGTCCTTTTGTTATGTTGACCAGTTTTAGAGCTGTGATGAACCTTTGTAGATTTATTTTTTGGACGCTAAATTCAGGAATGGCAACTGGAATTTTGTTAATGTATGCCCTTTGGGCATACCTCGTCTGTCATTATGTTGTTTTTTGTATCTGTTATACTGGTGTCTGAATCTAACCAGATTCCAGTTAAGAAAAAATAGGGCAAACAGACAAACCGACGCGCACTGGCTTCATTTTGAAGAAGAAGAAAAAATCGAATTTTTCGAATAACTTCTGAAAGAAATGTCGGATCGGGTCGATTGAGGTACCAATCGACGCGTATTTAGCTCTAGAATATTCTACCTGGGGACTAAAATGTGTCCACCAGCCCCACTTTAGTAATTAAAATTTTTTTTACTTTCACCCTAATTTCTTCCAAACAAAATAACTTTTGGAATATGTTTCGACAAAAATTATCTAATTGAAACAATACCTATGGATTGGTATATAATTTATTTAGATCGGTTGCCTACAGAACATTTTTAATTCTTCGGCTATATATAGAGTTTCCTCGCGCACGCCAAGGCATGCAGGTCGTCACCTCGTGGACTTCTCTCCTCAGTGATATCTGTTTTGATCTCAATTGGTCTTTCACTGCGAGGATGCCCAGATCCCGGTGGATGTTTTCGTTGCGAACATACCAAGGTGCCCCAGTAATAGTTCTCAAGATTTTTGATTTTGCGCTCTGTATGATGTCTATTTTGGTGCTGCTTGCGTTCCCCCACAGCGGGGAGCCATACGTCCAGATTGGCTTTAGGGCTGAATTATAGAGTAGTAGCTTGTAGTCCAGGCTTGTAGTCCAGGCGATCGTGAGTATATGATCCAGTGGAGGCTGCTGGCTTTCAGTTATAGGTGCACCTTCTTGCATACGATGTGCTTACGCCAGGTTAGTCGTCTATCAAGGTGGACACCAAGGTAAGTTACTTCGATAGCTTGAGGGGTGAAAGTGGAGGGCATGTTCGTCTATTAAGAGTAATCGTTTCATGTTTACACTTTTGTTCGTTTCCACTACTATTAGATGATTAGCCAATTGGTTTGTAGCTTGCGTTGGGCATCTGGAGGGACTAAGGATAGCGGTATCGTTGGCGAATGTTGACGTTGTTAGGTGTGCGTTCGTAGGAATATCCGCAGTATATAAAACATATATTGTAGAGTGCGCTTCCTTGTGGAACTCCAGCTTCGATGATGTAGTCGCCCGAAGTAGCTGCGTTGCATCTCACGGAGAATACCCTATTGTAGAGGTATGACTCCAGTAGCTTGTGGGTGTATGTTGGCAAATACGTTTTATTTTTGTGCATGAGTCCATTAAGCCAAACTCGGTCGAAAGCTTGAGATACGTCGAGAAAAATAGCGCTACAGTATTCTCGCTGTTCGAAGGCTGAGCGTATTTCGGATGTTAATCTGTTCACTTGCTCGATGGTTCCGTGGTTTCTTCGGAAGCCAAATTGGTGTGCCGGGATAATTTTGCAAGCTTCCAGATGTGCGTGTCCAGAAACAAGATAGAAGGCTCATTGGTCTGTACGATGACGGTGTTGTATTGTCTTTTCCAGGCTTTGGTATCATTATAATGATATAATGATGGATTCCTGCCACTTTTTTGGGAAATGACCAAGATTAACGATACCATTAAATAGTTTGCAGACGACCTCTATAGCTCATTTTGGAAGTTCGATCAGCATCTTTGGCGTCAGTAAATCTCCACCGGGAGCCTTTTTTTGGTTTTAGCTCTCTTATGACTTTTGGATTTCGTTCGGCCGAAATGAGGGTGCAGTTGACTGAGGGGTAGGCTCTGGCTGAATGACTGGCAGAAGGAATGAATTTGAGGCAGGGTTTGGCTGGAAGACACTTTCGAGATGTGTAGCGAATGTTTCAGCTCGCTCTTCGTCGCTGCGAGCCCAGGATCCCGAAGAGTTTCTTATCGGGGTGGTCGTTTCGATGGGGGGGCTGAGATTTTGGTGGGCCCTCCACAGAGGATACTTTGTGTTTGTTGGTGAAAGATTCTGGATGTACCTCAGCTATGCGTTTTCTTCCTGTTGGTGAAGAGCCTGGTCGAGTGATCGTGTTGCTTCCTTAAGGCGTTGCTTTGAAGCTGGAGATCTGCTGTTTTTCCAATCATGACGCGAGCGCCTCTTTTCTCGCACGAGCGGTTCAATTTGCTGATTTGTGGTGTTTGTTTCGGTCTACTTCCATCCCTTGAGGAGTAGAGATTTTGGCTGCCGCAACGAGTAGTTCTTCCAGGGCGCTCGTAGTGTAATCGATGTCCGATTCAATGTTAAACTCCGGAGCGAGTTCTATGTGGGCACTCACGTACTTTTTGTATTTAAGCCAGTTCGTATTTGGCGATGTCAGGCTGAGGGGGTTTTCAGTTATTTCTGGGCTTTGAAGAGGCGTTAAAAGCACAGGCGAGTGGTCTGATGATAAGTTCGGGACTGCTTTGGCACTTATTAGATTGCAAGGTAGGTTTTTTGTCATCGCAAAATCAATAAGGTCTGGGAGCTTGCGTGGGTCGGTTGGTCAGTATGTGGGACTTCCAGGGGAAACATAGTCCAGTTTATTTCTTACATTTATAATTTCATTGTACAATTCCCTTCCTCTGGGAGTCACTAGACGTGATCCCCAGTGCGTGTGTTTAGCATTGTGGTCTCCTGGGGCTATAAAACGATCCCCAAGTGAATTGTAGAAGTCCATAAATTGTCCTTCCGAGATCGAGAAACGAGGAGGGCAGTAAACGGCAGCGATTGAAAGGCTTCCATTTCTTGACTGAATTTGTATCGATGTGGTCTGCAAGAAGTTTGTTTCAAACCTTTTGTGAAAATGGTGTTTTAAACGTTCTCTGATTAGGACTCCAGTTCCGCCGTGGGCTTTCCCATCTGGATGATCTGTGCGGTAGATTGTATAGCCTTTTATTTGAAAGTTGTATTTGCTTGTAAGCTGCGTTTCCACCAGTAGTATAACGTCAATATGGTTATCGATTAAGAATCGTGACAATTCTAGTTTATGCCGTGAGACACCATTGGCGTTCCACATTGATATTTGTAGAGTCTGCATAGATTATTTAGACTGTTGTGCAACGAGCAGCTGTATTACGATGTTCTGGTTTTGAACAAGTGTTTACATGGTCGTTTTCATGAATGACATAAGCTCCATCATACTTTGTTGGAGGGTAAGCATCATGGTTTCCGTTTGTCCGTTGGCCTGTTGAGCGCTGTGTGAGTTAGGCTGATTTGGATTTACCATTTCAGATCATAGAGCATCGGCATAGGAGATTCGTTGGTGGTATTTAGGGGACCGAAAGAAGACGTCTGGCGTAGTTTTTGATGCAATGTACACATTCTGTGGGTTCTGATTGCGCGCTGCGGTCGCTTGACGCATGCGACTCTTCAACTCCTTGTACACCATACATCCTCTATAGTTTGCCGTGTGGTTGCCTTCGTAGTTTGCACATTTTTTCGTGGTACTGCCCTTGTCTGCCTGCCCGATCAACGCCGCAATTCGGTTGACCAGGGCACTCGAGTTTTTCTCCCTGATATAGATTGGAGGAGGCTTGGGTTTTTTTGCGGTGTCTGGCGCTGGTTGGTTTTCGTCCACCTCCGCCAGTAGGGCAAATCTGTTACTACTGGATGTTCGTGGTTCTTCGTCGATCTTTTGGACGCGGTTAATTTTTGTTTTATTGCCTGCCCGTTTACTCTGCGGGCTGAGCTTGCGCATAAATTGGATGTAGTGATCCAATCCAGTCTGTATGGCCGGGGCCGTTTTGGCACTTTCCGAAGTTGTTCTAGCTAGGAGCGAACTCCTAGACGCGGGAGTCGGAGTGAGCAGACCGGGTGAGCAAGACCGTGCCCTATGGCTTTCAGCGGTCAGTAGGGCCGGCTTGATCTTAGTCGCCTATTTTTCGATAGTTTCGATATTTCGATTCGGGTTGCAGTTTTCCCGGAGCTCGGGCAGAGCACGTCCGCTCAGTTCGGTAGCACTTGCTTAACGATATATCAATTATCGGTATCAATTAAAACCATAATTTTTTCCCTGCGTTAAAATGATTGAAGGTTTTTATGTTTTATTTTATAAATATTTTATCATCAATCTCAGTCAAAATATTTATACCTTCAATCATTTTAACGCAGGGAAAAAATTAATGTTTTTAATATATTTTATATAAATATTTTGACTGAGATTGATGATGATTTACACCTTAGTGTTCTGAGTATCTAAAGGTTCCGACGTTGATTTTAACGTGATTTTAACGTTGTTATTATTAGAATTTCCTCTATAAGCGTTTTGCCAGTGGTAATTTCCTCACGGTAAATTCCTCTATAGTTGCCGCCTTTGTTGGTATTATTATAATTATCATGGTGGAATATCTACCATTTCCTCTATTTCGGTAGTGTCCCCTAAAGTTAATACCTCGAGAGGGTTGTATTTTATTGTAATTATTATTATAACACTTCCAATTATTTCTGTGCTGTAATCTATATATTTACTTACGGCGTCATTCATTGTACTGAAATTTCTTGCTTTTACTTCTACTAGTTTCATGCTTGCCGTATGTTTATTACTACCTTAGACTTAACTTATCAGCATGTTCCAATGGTAAGCCTTTGCCAATATAAGCCGCATCTAGGAGCTTACGCAAAGTCTGCGGTCTTACCTTTCCTTTGGGATGTGCTTGCCATTTTAGCTTTTATTACGTAGGATGTTTCACCGACAATGGTTTGTTGTAATTTCTGTATTATTCCGTTTATTGTATCTTCACTCTAAGCTTTGTAGAGTAATGATCCAACTATTTTGGATTTTATTATCTCAACAGCGATATTTTCGTATGGTCCTTTTGTTATGTTGACCAGTTTTAGAGCTGTGATGAACCTTTGTAGATTTATTTTTTGGACGCTAAATTCAGGAATGGCAACTGGAATTTTGTTAATGTATGCCCTTTGGGCATACCTCGTCTGTCATTATGTTGTTTTTTGTATCTGTTATACTGGTGTCTGAATCTAACCAGATTCCAGTTAAGAAAAAATAGGGCAAACAGACAAACCGACGCGCACTGGCTTCATTTTGAAGAAGAAGAAAAAATCGAATTTTTCGAATAACTTCTGAAAGAAATGTCGGATCGGGTCGATTGAGGTACCAATCGACGCGTATTTAGCTCTAGAATATTCTACCTGGGGACTAAAATGTGTCCACCAGCCCCACTTTAGTAATTAAAATTTTTTTTACTTTCACCCTAATTTCTTCCAAACAAAATAACTTTTGGAATATGTTTCGACAAAAATTATCTAATTGAAACAATACCTATGGATTGGTATATAATTTATTTAGATCGGTTGCCTACAGAACATTTTTAATTCTTCGGCTATATATAGAGTTTCCTCGCGCACGCCAAGGCATGCAGGTCGTCACCTCGTGGACTTCTCTCCTCAGTGATATCTGTTTTGATCTCAATTGGTCTTTCACTGCGAGGATGCCCAGATCCCGGTGGATGTTTTCGTTGCGAACATACCAAGGTGCCCCAGTAATAGTTCTCAAGATTTTTGATTTTGCGCTCTGTATGATGTCTATTTTGCTGCTGCTTGCGTTCCCCCACAGCGGGGAGCCATACGTCCAGATTGGCTTTAGGGCTGAATTATAGAGCAGTAGCTTGTAGTCCAGGCTTGTAGTCCAGGCGATCGTGAGTATATGATCCAGTGGAGGCTGCTGGCTTTCAGTTATAGGTGCACCTTCTTGCATACGATGTGCTTACGCCAGGTTAGTCGTCTATCAAGGTGGACACCAAGGTAAGTTACTTCGATAGCTTGAGGGGTGAAAGTGGAGGGCATGTTTGTCTATTAAGAGTAATCGTTTCATGTTTACACTTTTGTTCGTTTCCACTACTTTCCACTACTATTAGATGATTAGCCAATTGGTTTGTAGCTTGCGTTGGGCATCTGGAGGGACTAAGGATAGCGGTATCGTTGGCGAATGTTGACGTTGTTAGGTGTGCGTTCGTAGGAATATCCGCAGTATATAAAACATATATTGTAGAGTGCGCTTCCTTGTGGAACTCCAGCTTCGATGATGTAGTCGCCCGAAGTAGCTGCGTTGCATCTCACGGAGAATACCCTATTGTAGAGGTATGACTCCAGTAGCTTGTGGGTGTATGTTGGCAAATACGTTTTATTTTTGTGCATGAGTCCATTAAGCCAAACTCGGTCGAAAGCTTGAGATACGTCGAGAAAAATAGCGCTACAGTATTCTCGCTGTTCGAAGGCTGAGCGTATTTCGGATGTTAATCTGTTCACTTGCTCGATGGTTCCGTGGTTTCTTTGGAAGCCAAATTGGTGTGCCGGGATAATTTTGCAAGCTTCCAGATGTGCGTGTCCAGAAACAAGATAGAAGGCTCATTGGTCTGTACGATGACGGTGTTGTATTGTCTTTTCCAGGCTTTGGTATCATTATAATGATATAATGATGGATTCCTGCCACTTTTTTGGGAAATGACCAAGATTAACGATACCATTAAATAGTTTGCAGACGACCTCTATAGCTCATTTTGGAAGTTCGATCAGCATCTTTGGCGTCAGTAAATCTCCACCGGGAGCCTTTTTTTGGTTTTAGCTCTCTTATGACTTTTGGATTTCGTTCGGCCGAAATGAGGGTGCAGTTGACTGAGGGGTAGGCTCTGGCTGAATGACTGGCAGAAGGAATGAATTTGAGGCAGGGTTTGGCTGGAAGACACTTTCGAGATGTGTAGCGAATGTTTCAGCTCGCTCTTCGTCGCTGCGAGCCCAGGATCCCGAAGAGTTTCTTATCGGGGTGGTCGTTTCGATGGGGGGGCTGAGATTTTGGTGGGCCCTCCACAGAGGATACTTTGTGTTTGTTGGTGAAAGATTCTGGATGTACCTCAGCTATGCGTTTTCTTCCTGTTGGTGAAGAGCCTGGTCGAGTGATCGTGTTGCTTCCTTAAGGCGTTGCTTTGAAGCTGGTGATCTGCTGTTTTTCCAATCATGACGCGAGCGCCTCTTTTCTCGCACGAGCGGTTCAATTTGCTGATTTGTGGTGTTTGTTTCGGTCTACTTCCATCCCTTGAGGAGTAGAGATTTTGGCTGCCGCAACGAGTAGTTCTTCCAGGGCGCTCGTAGTGTAATCGATGTCCGGTTCAATGTTAAACTCCGGAGCGAGTTCTATGTGGGCACTCACGTACTTTTTGTATTTAAGCCAGTTCGTATTTGGCGATGTCAGGCTGAGGGGGTTTTCAGTTATTTCTGGGCTTTGAAGAGGCGTTAAAAGCACAGGCGAGTGGTCTGATGATAAGTTCGGGACTGCTTTGGCACTTATTAGATTGCAAGGTAGGTTTTTTGTCATCGCAAAATCAATAAGGTCTGGGAGCTTGCGTGGGTCGGTTGGTCAGTATGTGGGACTTCCAGGGGAAACATAGTCCAGTTTATTTCTTACATTTATAATTGCATTGTACAATTCCCTTCCTCTGGGAGTCACTAGACGTGATCCCCAGTGCGTGTGTTTAGCATTGTGGTCTCCTGGGGCTATAAAACGATCCCCAAGTGAATTGTAGAAGTCCATAAATTGTCCTTCCGAGATCGAGAAACGAGGAGGGCAGTAAACGGCAGCGATTGAAAGGCTTCCATTTCTTGACTGAATTTGTATCGATGTGGTCTGCAAGAAGTTTGTTTCAAACCTTTTGTGAAAATGGTGTTTTAAACGTTCTCTGATTAGGACTCCAGTTCCGCCGTGGGCTTTCCCATCTGGATGATCTGTGCGGTAGATTGTATAGCCTTTTATTTGAAAGTTGTATTTGCTTGTAAGCTGCGTTTCCACCAGTAGTATAACGTCAATATGGTTATCGATTAAGAATCGTGACAATTCTAGTTTATGCCGTGAGACACCATTGGCGTTCCACATTGATATTTGTAGAGTCTGCATAGATTATTTAGACTGTTGTGCAACGAGCAGCTGTATTACGATGTTCTGGTTTTGAACAAATGTTTACATGGTCGTTTTCATGAATGACATAAGCTCCATCATACTTTGTTGGAGGGTAAGCATCGTGGTTTCCGTTTGTCCGTTGGCCTGTTGAGCGCTGTGTGAGTTAGGCTGATTTGGATTTACCATTTCAGATCATAGAGCATCGGCATAGGAGATTCGTTGGTGGTATTTAGGGGACCGAAAGAAGACGTCTGGCGTAGTTTTTGATGCAATGTACACATTCTGTGGGTTCTGATTGCGCGCTGCGGTCGCTTGACGCTTGCGACTCTTCAACTCCTTGTACACCATACATCCTCTATAGTTTGCCGTGTGGTTGCCTTCGTAGTTTGCACATTTCTTCGTGGTACTGCCCTTGTCTGCCTGCCCGATCAACGCCGCAATTCGGTTGACCAGGGCACTCGAGTTTTTCTCCCTGGTATAGATTGGAGGAGGCTTGGGTTTTTTTGCGGTATCTGGCGCTGGTTGGTTTTCGTCCACCTCCGCCAGTAGGGCAAATCTGTTACTACTGGATGTTCGTGGTTCTTCGTCGATCTTCTGGTCGCGGTTAATTTTTGTTTTATTGCCTGCCCGTTTACTCTGCGGGCTGATATTGGATGTAAATTGGGCTGATAAATTAAATTGGGATGATATTGGGCTGCGCATAAATTGGATGTAGTGATCCAATCCAGTCTGTATGGCCGGGGCCGTTTTGGCACTTTCCGAAGTTGTTCTAGCTAGGAGCGAACTCCTAGACGCGGGAGTCGGAGTGAGCAGACCGGGTGAGCAATACCGTGCCCTATGGCTTTCAGCGATCAGTAGGGCCGGCTTGATCTTAGTCGCCTATTTTTCCATTTCGATATCGCGGGTTGCAGTTTTCCCGGAGCTCGGGCAGAGCACGTCCGCTCAGTTCGGTAGCACTTGCTTAACGATATATCAATTATCGGTATCAATTAAAAACCATAATTTTTTCCCTACGTTAAAATGATTGAAGGTTTTTATGTTCTATTTTATAAATATTTTATCATCAATCTCAGTCAAAATATTTATACCTTCAATCATTTTAACGCAGGGAAAAAATTAATGTTTTTAATATATTTTATATAAATATTTTGACTGAGATTGATGATGATTTACACCTTAGTGTTCTGAGTATCTAAAGGTTCCGACGTTGATTTTAACGTGATTTTAACGTTGTTATTATTAGAATTTCCTCTATAAGCGTTTTGCCAGTGGTAATTTCCTCACGGTAAATTCCTCTATAGTTGCCGCCTTTGTTGGTATTATTATAATTATCATTGTGGAATATCTACCATTTCCTCTATTTCGGTAGTGTCCCCTAAAGTTATTACCTCGAGAGGGTTGTATTTTATTGTAATTATTATTATAACACTTCCAATTATTTCTTTGCTGTAATCTATATATTTACTTACGGCGTCATTCATTGTACTGAAATTTCTTGCTTTTACTTCTACTAGTTTCATGCTTGCCGTATGTTTATTACTACCTTAGACTTAACTTGTCGGAGTGTCGAGGCTACACTTGGAGGTTCGACTATTCGAAGATACGTCAAGAGGGGCACCCCACAAGGAGGTGTACTCTCACCACTACTCTGGAACGTGGCGGTTAACAGCCTACTACGTTCCTTAGAGGGTGGCGGATGTAAGATCATTGCGTACGCGGACGATGTTGCTATTGCCTTCGTGGGGAAATTCCCACAGACGCTATGCGACCTAATGACAGGGAAGCTCGAAGTTCTGTCGGCCTGGGCGCAAAAGAACGGGCTGGGAGTCAACCCATCCAAGACAGAGCTCGTGCTGTTCACCAGGAAGTACAAAATACCTAACTTAAGACTTCCGAAGCTCCTAGGAGAAACACTAGCTCTTAGTGATAGTGCGAAGTACCTAGGTATCACACTAGACAGGAAACTGGACTGGAAGTTGAACACCGCTGAAAGGACTAAGAAAGCGGCAATAGCACTCTATACCTGCCGCAAGGCGGTAGGCCTGAAATGGGGAATGTCCCCGAAGATGGTCAGATGGCTATACACAGCGATCATCAGACCAATTCTATTCTATGGTGTTGTTGTCTGGTGGCCCGCCCTAGACAACTCCTCATGCAGGGAAAAGTTCAGGAAGATGCAGCGCATGGCGGAAGTCTGTATGACAGGCAGTCTACGCACTACGCCTAGTGATGCCCTAGACACTATACTTGACCTACTACCAGTTGAACTGATGGGGGTAAAGACAGCTACTCTGGCAGCAATAAGACTGCGGGAGGCAAACCTATGGAGCAAAAATAGTTTCGGTCATACCAGACTGGACCTACAACATTTCATGCCTGAGGGGGGTACGGATTACTGTGTGCCCGTCGACCAACCCACTACTAACTACAAAGTCTTAATTCCCTCGAGGGAGGAATGGGAAGCCCGGATACCGGGACCGGAGGGCTCCATTCATATCTATACAGATGGATCAAAACTTAACGGCCAGGTGGGAGGCGGTTATTTTTGCGAGCATCTGAGCCTAAAGGAGTCCTTCAGACTCCCTGACCACTGCAGTGTGTTCCAGGCTGAAGTAGTAGCCATTAAGGAAGCACTTGAATCCCCAGCTCTAAGGGGAAATCGGGGTACAATATGTATCTTCTCAGATAGTCAAGCAGCGCTCAAGGCACTTGACGGATTCGCATCCAACTCCAGGACAGTCAATGACTGTCGCAGATCTCTCAACGAGATGGCTGAACAGCTTGACATCTACCTCATCTGGGTTCCCGGTCACAGGGACCACGAGGGAAACTGTACTGCAGATGAACTAGCTAGGGCAGGGACTACCAACCCTCTCCTACCGGAGAAAGAACTTGTAGGCATACCCTTGGCTACTTGCAGGCTAAAGTGCAGGGAGTTTTTCGACCTGGCAGCCAATAGGAAATGGAATAATCTCCAGACCTGTAAAACATCACGTTTGATCTGGCCGACACGCTCTCAGAAAAGATCGGCGAGACTCATTGCTCTGACTAGACCGGAATGCAGCCTAGCGATTGGGGCAATCACTGGGCACTGGCTGATAGGTGAGCACGCGGCCAGGCTTGCAGTCCCTCACAATGATTTCTGCAGGAGCTGCAGGGATGAAGAGGAGGTAGAATCGGTATCGCACCTCTTATGCCACTGCCCGGCACTTGGACGCAGCAGGCTCAAACACTTCGGGTCCGAAGAACTCTCGGACCTTAGCGATCTCTCAGAGATCTCTCCACGCGGACTGGTCGCCTTCATAAAAAAAGCAGGCTGGGACCATGGGCCGCCATAGGAAGTCTAGGCATTTATACGCACCCTGGTAGACAGGAAGGGGGGGGGGTAGCATCTCGGTGAAACCCTTGCTCCAGCGGCAGCACAAGGAGCCCTTGCGGCTCAAGTGGAATTGAGGGGGTGTTCTATGACCCCCTTGCATCACCGCCCTAACCTAACCTAACCTAACCTAGACTTAACTTATCAGCATGTTCCAATGGTAAGCCTTTGCCAATATAAGCCGCATCTAGGAGCTTACGCAAAGTCTGCGGTCTTACCTTTCCTTTGAGATGTGCTTGCCATTTTAGCTTTTATTACGTAGGATGTTTCACCGACAATGGTTTGTTGTAATTTCTGTATTTTTCCGTTTATTGTATCTTCACTCTAAGCTTTGTAGAGTAATGATCCAACTATGTTGGATTTTATTATCTCAACAGCGATATTTTCGTATGGTCCTTTTGTTATGTTGACCAGTTTTAGAGCTGTGATGAACCTTTGTAGATTTATTTTTTGGACGCTAAATTCAGGAATGGCAACTGGAATTTTGTTAATGTATTCCCTTTGGGCATACCTCGTCTGTCATTATGTTGTTTTTTTTATCTGTTATACTGGTGTCTGAATCTAACTCTTCTTCTCCGCGTTCGGTAATAATATTACCGTGGGAGTTGTCAGATCGTGTAGATCTTTTTCTTTAACATCATTTTCTTCGCTTGATTTGGAATCTTAGTCTTCCGTAACGGACCACAAGTAGGACTCTCTTAAAACTATCTACTTCGAGTGGCTCCTGTGTAAACGGACCACAAGTAGAACTTTCGTCATCGAACCTACTTCGAGTGGCTCCTGTGTAAAACGGACCACAAGTAGCTTTCAGTATCTAATCTACTGCGAGCGTTGCTCCCGTGAAACGGACCACAACTAGAACCTGCGTTACCCAACCTACTTCGAGTGTTGCTCCCGTGAAACGGGCCACAAGTAGGATCATCCGATACGGAATCAGCCGAAACCCCGTTCCATCTGTACTTGATGAGAACCAACCCAGGACTTCAAGTATCTCATCAACTCCAGCCTGATCACAGCAAGCGCCTGGTTAACACGATAAGTCCGCCTGATAAGACAGAACTTTTATTTGACTACGACTCCGGGACCTACTGTTATGCCCCCAAATTCAAATTCGTCGAAGTGGACGAACAGTTAATAAAGTAACTATAAAAGGCGCCTATTTCCTACCGGCGTGATTACATTAAAAATAGATATATTAATGGATATCGAAAAACACTAAAGTTGTAGTATCAGTTAGCATAGGGTGTAGCGTGAGGGAAACAAAAGCTCAGTAGCACTCTCTTGCGAATTCACCCCGCTTTGCCGCAATAGATAAGTTAAGCTCAAGTTTATTATTGAATAAATATCGAATTATAACGTAAAGCCGAGTGGACGCTTTTTATTTTTTTTGTCGTTTTCGAAAGTATAAATTACGCAGCCACCTTTTTTAATTATTTTGTTGGGATAAAATAATCTCATTTAACACATGACACACGCTTTTTGGCAGATCTCACTGGAACAAAACTCTCGATAGTACAGTGCCGAACAGACCCTTATACCAATATAAATTCATGCCATTTGGTCTGTGCACTGCACCTCAGACACTTTATTGATTGATGGACCAGGTAATTCCTGCTCACTTTCGTAGCAGAGATTTTATTATTCTATTATTCCTTATTATTCCTTATTCTATCGGAAGACATTCAGTCGAATATGCAGCATCTTCAAGAAGTAGTATGTCATACAGCTTCAAGAAGCTGTATGTCTAAGGAAAGCCAATCTGTCGCCAACAATAAACGTCGACAAGTTTAACTTTTGCATGCTTAAAGTAAAGTAAAGTAAGTTCATCATAGGATATGGTCAGCTTAAAACAGACATCGGACGATGATGGGTTGTACACCGATATCATTATAAGAGACTATGTTGCATTGCTAGATTCGGGAGTATCAGTAAGTTGCTTAGGTGGAAAAGCAGCCACCGAAATTATGAGCAATCACCAACATGCAAAATTTTCGGGAAATGTTCGAACTGCTAATAATAATAAATGATCCATGGTGGAAAAATATAATCGAAATCGATTTATTTCTATTTAATTTTATATTCCGTAATTTTCTTTAATTATCTAAAGTTATTTAATTTTCTCACTGGCTACGGACGTGTACGATGACATCCATGTGGAGGTTGCCAAGCGTTCAATCTGCGCACCTATCTATTTGGATGCGTACCAGTAAATAGGAGTTTTTAATCTCATATTTTAGTCAAGTAAAACATATAAACAGTTTTAGATGGCCATGAACTTTTTAAAATATGAGATTAGAAACTCCTATTACTCTACCAACTCTAATAAATTCAATAAAAATATTTGAAGTTTTTCCTTAAATCCAAAATTAAAACATAGTATGATCTACTGATTCCAAAAAGAAAAAAGGCTTCCATTGGAAAATGTTTGACAAAAAATCAAAGAAGACCAAATATAAATGCAGAAAATAAAAGATTTCAACTTTTGGTGAGTATTTCAAGGATATGGTAACTACTAGCTTTCATTTTTGAATTTGAGTTGGTACACATACATTTCAAAAATAATTTATACTAAAAATATAATTACAATTACACTGCCAACAATAGTAAAAATATGGTTAAATTTGATCAATATCTTCTCTAAGGTGTCCCGCGGAAACTGTGGGTAATGGAACCTCAGTAGTGGACTTTCGTTCAGAGGACCCTAAAGGTTATGGAGCAGTAGAAATTTTTGTGAAGGAAAAAACATTGGAAATTGTCGGCCTGTGTAATCGATCGTGCATGTTCCTGAATGGTCCGCCTGTTTCATGTGCCATGTGCGGCATCATGGCACATGCTGTGCCTTCTTCTTCTTGCCCAAGGTTCCTCCAAGTTGAGGAACGATACGTTCCCCCGCTAATGAGTGTTCTTGCTCACCGCCAACATTCTCGTCCGTGGCCGATCGGGAACTTTTCTTCCTTGTCGAGCGCTACTTGACTCCGGCCTCATTGGACCGAATGCTCTGTAGCAGTGACTGGCCTTGGAGGCGCTGTATTCAATACGGATGGAGGTTCATCCGACATCGGATAATCCGGTCAGTTGTGGCGTCTCACATCATAGAGCTCCAACCTGGCCTGAACATAGATATCTCCAACTGGAAGGTTCTGCCAACGGGGTGCCAATGCCAATGGGCCCGCACTATGACTATCATTCAGGCTTCTAAGGAGGAGCAAGGAGGATCGAGCAGTCAATTCCAAGTTGTACCGCTGCATAAGAGTCTTTCCAGGTGATCCTCTGGTAAGATTCCATCCAGGTTTTTAAGCTTGACACCTTGACTTATGCTACAAAGCCTCGTCTTTTCTACCCATTCGCTCAATGCACCAGCTGGCTAAGGATGAAGGTGCAGGTTTTCCCGTTGACTCTTGTATTGACCTCTAGAATTTTTATGTAGACATGGGGCATTTTTATGTCAAAAGACTTTTTGATTAGCATGCGATCCTTCTGCTTACCTTCTGCTGTTTCCCTTTGAAGCCCTTTATCCTAGCGCCAAACCTATCAGGAGATCTATTCTATCTTCCGTTGCTCGGTTTTATGATCCGACGGACTTGATAGCTCCTGTCGTCACCAGCGCAAAGATGTTATTGCAGAAGCTGTGCAGAGAAAATAGGTGCTCTTCCCACTGAGCTTTTGAATTCTCAGCTTTGGTCCTATGGCCCTCCATTTCATCGCGGTTCCAAAGATGATTGGCTTATCGCTATTGTGGCCGAAAAGGCAACTATTGAACTTCGCGCCAGGAATTTATTGACTACGGCTCTCACTAGGGACATTGCCTCATTGTCAAAATTTTTCTAGACATTGTCAAAACTCGTGCAAAAAAGTCTGGCTGAGGAATCCTGCCTGCCTCAATCATTAATTCTTTGTATCGATTTCAGAAAATCCCGTGGACCTAGATGTGCTTACTCTGGCTCATTTTCTGAATGGCGGCCAGCCCTCAACGTTCATCGAACCGGACCTTACTGCTGCTAACTTCAACCGTCTGAATGGGTGGCAGAGAGTCTCCTTCTTGCATCAAGTTTTCTTGTCGCGTTGGAAGGAGGAATATCGCACCCCTAGCTCTGTAGTTTATATTGGTGACATAGTCCTGGTGAAGGATGAAAGTCGCCTGTGGGTAGGATTCTGGAGCTGGTTCCTGGGCGGGACGAAGCGAACCTTGTAGCCCGTTGGACCTTCAACGAGGGGAGGATGTTTGGCCTAGCAGCCAAAGGCGAAGCTATTTAAATAGTTTCTAGTTTTATTTGTTTCTCCCACGTTAGAATGAACCAAGAGTCCTGTATGCGCACTGACCAACAAGAAAAAACGTCTAGTATTACGTGGGATGCCCAAGGAGAATGGTTTCGAGGGCGCGAAACAAGGCGAACAAGACAATAGGCTGGATAGAAATATCGTTGGTATCTTAACAATGTTGGAGGTCTCACCCACATATTCAAATATATACGGATATAGTTAGTTTTAAGATCTACAATATTTTGTAGTGCAAGAGAAGCAAAAATCAGCAGTATCAGCGGGAAGAATGCCCGACTGACCTAAGCAAGCAAAGCCAGCTAGCTAAGCCAAAATGCATGAACAAGCCACCTGAGTCAGCAGACTCATAGGTGGGTGACATTGGCATTAACATTGGGGGAACACGTTCATAACATTGACCTTTCCTAGACTTAGCTTATGTATAATTTAGCATCTTATATAAAAATTATTCTTCCGAAATAAAGATAGTTGCGAATACAGAGTAGATCGGTTCGTTACTCAGTGTCAAGGTAGGGCATTTAAATCCAACCTACTTCGAGTGATCCTGTGTAAAATGGACCACAAGTGGAATCTTTTAAAACAAGACTCTCTTAAAACTATCTACTTCGAGTGGCTCCTGTGTAAACGGACCACAAGTAGAACTTTCGTCATCGAACCTACTTCGAGTGGCTCCTGTGTAAAACGGACCACAAGTAGCTTTCAGTATCTAATCTACTGCGAGCGTTGCTCCCGTGAAACGGACCACAACTAGAACCCGCGTTACCCAACCTACTTCGAGTGTTGCTCCCGTGAAACGGGCCACAAGTAGGATCATCCGATACGGAAATAGTCGAAACCCCGTTCCATCTGTACTTGATGAGAACCAACCCAGGACTTCAAGTATCTCATCAACTCCAGCCTGATCACAGCAAGCGCCTGGTTAACACGATAAGTCCGCCTGATAAGACAGAACTTTTATTTGACTACGACTCCGGGACCTACTGTTATGCCCGCGAATTCAAATTCGTCGAAGTGGACGAACAGTTAATAAAGTAACTATAAAAGGCGCCTATTTCCTACCGGCGTGATTACATTAAAATGAGATATATTAATGGATAACGACAAATACTAAAGTGTAGTATCAGTTAGCATAGGGCGTAGCGTGAGCGAAAGAAAAGCTCAGTTGCACTCTCTTGCGAATTCACCCCGCTTCGCCGCAATAGATAAGCTAAGCTTAAGTTTATTATTGAATAAATATCAAATTAAAACGTAAAGCCGAGTGGACGCTTTTTATTTTTTTTGTCGTTTTCGAAAGTATAATTTACGCAGCCACCTTTTTTAATTATTTTGTTAAGATAAAATAATCTCATTTAACACATGAGACACGCTTTTTGGCAGATCTCACTGGAACAAAACTCTCGATAGTACAGTTCCGAACAGACCCTTATACCAATATAAATTCATGCCATTTGGTCTGTGCACTGCACCCCAGACACTTTGTTGATTGATGGACCAGGTAATTCCTGCTCACTTTCGTAGCAGAGATTTTATTATTAGGCGATCTCCTTATTCTATCGGAAGACATTCAGTCGCATATGCACCCTCTTCAAGAAGTAGCTGTATGTCTACGGAAAGCCAATCTGTCGCCAACAATAACAAGTTTAACAAGACAAGTTTAACTTTTGCATGCTTAAAGTAAAATAAAGTAAGTTCATCATAGGATATGGTCAGCTTAAAACAGACATCGGACGATGATGGGTTGTACACCGACATCATTATAAGAGACTATGTTGCATTGCTAGATTCGGGAGTATCAGTAAGTTGCTTAGGTGGAAAAGCAGCCACCGAAATTATGAGCAATCACCAACATACAAAATTTTCGGGAAATGTTCGAACTGCTAATAATAATTGTTGAGCCAAGCAGACAAGGGCGAAGCTGCTAAATAAGTCACATATGTTATAAATCTGAGTAGCAGCGGCGGGTTATCGGCAGTTCTAGTTTTTGTTTACATCTCCCCGTTCGCATGCGCTTTGCTGGTATTTGTAGCGCATGCGCTTTGGGGAGCTTTTTTGGAGAGCTGCTGCACACCAGCAAATCGTGCATTTGTGTGCGTTCGTATTGCTAAGTTCGTATTGCTAAGCTTGGGTACTTGTATTTATTGTATTGATTGGAACAGCTGCAAGTTGGGTTAGAGTTGAACCCTCGAGAAATAAAAATATTGAAATTGCCTTGAAAATTGAACTGTGGAATTTAATTCGTTTGGCCGCTATTAAAAACCATTAATAGCTCAACATTTTGGTGACCCCGACGTGATTATCATCCGTTCAATTAACGCGATCAGCATTAAAAGTGCCACTAAAACGCCGTTGTTGGTTTTGTTGTCGCATTTTAATTTAATTGGCATCTTAATTGGAATAATTCAATGGAATCTGGAGCTGAAGCCACTGCATCTGCTGCGTCAAGCCGTGAAAGGATGCTGCGGAGACGCGCAGAGGTAACATGCCAGGAAATGGAGTTACTGCATCGGAAGGTCAAGGCTGCGATGCAAACTGAAGATTCAACCATTCTGACCCTCGAGTCTATGGAGAAGCGTCTGCGCGACCGTTTCACCACGCTGCAGGAGGAATTGGAGGAGCTAAATTACAGCGAGATCGGGAGCGATTTATATTGGCGATTCTCTCAGCTGGCTACAGACGTGCACGTTGACATCCAGGTGGAGGTGGCCAAGCGTTCTATGCGGGTTGCTGCTCACTCTACGCTGTTAGATGCTACCAATGGGGCTGGGATTTCAAACGCTCCATATAGGCCTGCTCCCTCATTGCCCCCGTTGCCAATGCCAACATTTAGCGGCGGCTATGCTGAGTGGCCGGATTTCTGCGCCCTATTTAGGACAACAATTGACAGCCACCCGCACTTGACCAACATGGAGAAGCTCAGGTGGCTCATTTCCTGCCTGCGGGACTCAGCCCTGGAGACTGTGAGGGCGCTTGAGATTACCGACGCGAACTATGAGGTTGCCCTCGACCTTTTGCGCAACCGTTTCAGCAACCGTCGCTTAATCTTCCAGTCTCACATCAACGAGATCTTGCAGTTAAGGGCGGTTGAGCCAGGATCCGTTGCTACTCTTCGAGAATTATCCGACCGATTTAATGGACATATGCGGGCCCTTATGAGTTCCGGGACGTCGGCTGAAATTCAAGGGTGCCTCCTCATCCAGATCATCTTTCAAAAGCTGGACCCTGCTACAAAGGCCAAATGGGAAGACTCGCTGGCAGGAAACACTGATGATAGCCTGCCAACTTGGGAATCTATGGCTCGGTTTCTGGAGCAAAGGTGCCGTACCCTGGAGACGGTGGATTTGGCCTTAGCTCCGCATTTGTCAGCGAATCAAGCGGGCCGTCGTAGGCCATTTAACAACCGATCCTGCATGCTCCTGAATGCTCCGCCTGCTTCGTGTGCCCTGTGCGGCAACCTGGCACACGCTGTGCCTTCTTGCCCAAGGTTTCTCGCCTTGTCAGTTGAGGAACGATACGATGAGGTTCGACGTCTTGCCCTCTGCTTTGTGTGCCTCAAGTCTGATCATTTAGCCCGCGGATGCTCATCCTCCCGCTGCCCAACTTGCCATCGCCGACACCATGCGCTATTGCATCCTTGCGAGCGTTTAGCCAGCGCCACTTCCGTTCCTGCTTCTGGATCGAATCCGGCCAATGTAGCAGGGGTTGCGACCTCTCAGGCTCCTCCTGCTAATGCTCTTATTGCACAGGATCGCAGCGCTGAAATAGTGTTCTTGCCCACCGCCAACATTCTCGTCCGTGGCAGATCAGGAGCCTTTCTTCCTTGTCGAGCGCTACTTGACTCCGGCTCCCAAGTTCATCTCATCACATCCCGGCTGGCCAGCCAACTTCAGCTTCATCGGTCCAAATGCTCTGTAGCAGTGACTGGCCTTGGAGACGCTGAGTTTATTACGGATCGGGCATCGGTTAACGTTTGCCTGAAGTCTCGCCTATCCACGTATTCCGTTTACATTGAGGCAATTGTGGCGTCTCACATCATAGAGCGTCAACCTGGCCTGAACTTAGATGTGTCCAATTGGAAGGTTCCCGCCAATGTGGTGCTAGCTGACCCGGATTTCCACAGAGCTCAGCGTGTGGATCTGCTGATTGGAGCAAGCCTGTTTTTTGATCTGCTCTCAGTCGGGCAAATCCAGCTAGGAGACGGTCTGCCTCTGTTGCAGAAGACACGTTTTGGATGGGTAGTTTCTGGAGGAGGTTGCACCCCGGGAAACCCTCGCTTGGCCGCATCATGCAAGATGATTTCTGCTGACTCAGCAACCTCGTTTGACGATCGCCTCGATTATCTTCTCCGCCAATTCTGGGAAGTGGATGCCTGCACTGCGCCTATCGTTCAGGCCACTAAGGAGGAGCTCGATTGCGAGGCCCACTTCGTCATGCACCACGTCCGCCTTGAATCAGGTGCCTATTCCGTTCGCCTGCCAATCAAGCACAGTGTGGATCTGTTAGGGGAATCCTACGCACAGGCTTTGCGGCGGTTCCATTCACTTGAGCGCAAGCTGGATCGTCATCCGAATTTAAGGACCCAATATTTGTCTTTCATCAAGGAATACTTGGATCTGGGTCACATGTCTCTGGTGCCGCAGGAATTGCGAGGTAAGTGCCAGTATTTCCTTCCCCACCACTGCGTCCTGAAGGAAGAAAGTTCCACCACTAAGCTGAGAGTTGTGTTCGATGGTTCGGCTGCTACGGCTTCCGGCTATTCCCTCAATGATGTCCTGATGTCCGGCCCCGTGATTCAGCCCAAGCTTTTTCATACATTGCTTCGGTTTCGGTCCCACCTTGTAGCTTTGACTGGGGACATTTGCAAGATGTACCGCTGCGTAAGGGTCTTTCCGGATGATAGTTTGCTGCAGTGCATCCTCTGGAGAGATTCTATCCACGATGACGTGAAGGTTTTTAAGCTCGACACCGTGACGTATGGCACAAAGCCAGCGTCTTTTTTATCTATTCGCTCAATGCACCAGCTGGCTAAGGATGAAGGTGCCGGTTTTCCCGTTGGCTCTCGTGTTGTCCTCCAGGATTTTTATGTGGACGACCTTATATCTGGTGCCCCAACGAAGACTGAAGCGCTTGAGATAATAGCTCAGACATCGAGCCTGTTGAACAAGGGTCAGTTTCAATTAAGGAAATGGTGCTCCAACATCCCAGAGGTTTTGGAAGGCGTGCCCGAAAGTGATAGAGAGTCTTACTTGAAATTTGACGATGGCAGTCCGTTCACAAAGACTCTTGGATTAGCATGGGATCCTTCAGCTGACCTGCTGCTTTTTTCCTTTGAAGCTCTTCAGCCCACCGCCAAACCCACCAGGAGATCTATACTATCTTCCGTCGCTCGGTTTTATGACCCAATGGGCTTGGTAGGTCCGGTAGTCACCAGGGCAAAGATCCTGTTGCAGAAGCTGTGCCGAGAAAATTTGTCATGGGATGAAAGCCTTCCTCAATCCCTTCTCTCCGAGTGGTTACAGTTCTGTTCCAGTTTTGACCAAATTCAGCGAATTAAGTTTCCTCGGTTAGTCATTCCCTGTCAAGAAAGGCTGGAGGTCCACGGATTTTGCGACGCTAGTTTAGATGCGTATGGAGCGTGCGTGTATGTATTGTCAGGTTCTGATTGTCGGCTGTTATGCTCAAAGAGTCGAGTGGCACCCATTAAAACTCAGACAATACCGAAGCTAGAGTTATGTGGAGCTGAGTTGCTAGCAAGACTAATGGCTGAAGTTGCTGATCTTGGGACATATAAAGGAGATTATTATTGTTGGTGTGACTCCTTGGTTGCCCTATCCTGGATTCAAGATGAACCTGCTCGATTTAACGTGTTTGTTTCTAATCGCGTTTCTTCCATTCAGGAGCTCACCAAGGCAATGAAATGGCTTTATGTTCCTACTGCCGTCAACCCAGCCGATCTACTGTCCAGAGGTTCTCTTCCCACTGAGCTATTAAACTCCCAGCTTTGGTCCCAAGGCCCTCCATTTCTTCGTGGTTCCAAGGATGATTGGCCCATTGCTGTTGTGGCCGAAAAGGCAGCCATCGAACTTCGCGCCAGGACTTTATTGGCTACGGCTCCACCCAGGGATATCGCCGCATTGTCAAAGTTTGCCAACTCGTTTCCCTCCCTACAGAGAGTGTTCGCCTACGTCTTCAAGTTTTGCCGCCGCATCCGTCACGAAGGAATTTCTGTTCAGGATCTCAGAGGAGGAACCCATCTACTGTTGCGCGCCGTCCAGCTTGCCGAGTTTAAGGAAGAGATAAGCTTACTAAAGTCACGCAGATTGGTTCCGCCCTCAAACCCTCTGGCCTCGCTTGCTCCCTTTGTGGATAATGATGGTTTGCTTCGTGTTGACGGGCGATTGCGGAACTCTGCGTTGGATTTTGACGGACGTCATCCGATCATCCTTCCCAGAGGCCATCCCGTCACTTCGGCCATAGTGACTCACTTTCACGAGAAGAACCTGCATTCTGGTCCTCGGGCACTAGTGGCGAAAATCCGTTCTCAATACTGGCCCATTGGGGGGAGGAAGACCGTTTCAAGGGTTGTGAACAAATGCGTACGTTGTTTTCGCGCAAAGCCTCGTCTACTGGAGCATGTTATGGCCGATCTTCCGACCGAGAGAGTTGCAGGATTCCAATGTTTTGATGTCACTGGTGTGGATTTTTGCGGACCGTTTTTCTACAAGGCAGAGACTCGGAATAAGGGCCCTATTAAATGTTATGTAAGCGTATTCATCTGCTTCAGTACGAAGGCAATCCATTTGGAGTTAGTTAAGGACCTTTCCACCGCTTCGTTTCTGAGCGCCCTCCAACGGTTTATTTGTACGCGACGTAAACCCAGACAGATATGGTCGGATAATGCCACCAATTTTGTGGGTGCC
Organism: Drosophila ananassae; assembly: GCF_017639315.1. Classification (NCBI taxonomy): domain Eukaryota; kingdom Metazoa; phylum Arthropoda; class Insecta; order Diptera; family Drosophilidae; genus Drosophila; species Drosophila ananassae. Next base: position 220,539 of record NW_025319131.1, read on the forward strand.
AAGAATGAGCTTATGGAGTTGAAGCGAAGATTCCTCAGCCAGGAGCACCAGGCTTCTCTGCACGATTTTTGCCTGTCTGAGTCTATCGAGTGGCGATTTATTCCTCCACGCTCTCCTCATTTTGGTGGTCTATGGGAAGCAGCAGTGAAAACGGCTAAGCACCATCTTTATCGTGCAGTTGGTCCCGCAGTTCTTGGCTTTGAGGAATATAGGACTTTATTGTGCCGCATCGCCTCAATTATTAATTCTCGGCCCCTTGTGTCGATTTCAGAGAATCCTGCGGATCTAGATGTCCTGACTCCGGCTCATTTTTTAAATGGCGGACCGCCTTCAACATTCATCGAGCCGGACCTTACTGCGCTAAACTTTAATCGGCTGGATGGGTGGCAGAGAGTCTCCTTCCTGCAGCAGGTTTTCTGGGCTCGTTGGAAGGAGGAGTACCTTACGCTGTTGCAGCAGCGTTCCAAATGGCGCACCCCTGGCCCTGTAATTGCTGTTGGAGACATAGTCCTGGTGAAGGATGAAAATCTACCCCCAATGAAGTGGCCTCTGGCCAGGATACTGGAGCTGGTTCCTGGGCGTGACGGAGTGCACCGTGTGGCCATTCTCAAAACAGCGGTGGGAGTGACTAAGCGCGCGGTGTCACGGCTGTGTCTGCTGCCTGTCAAGGATTCGGTTGAAGATTCAGCCTTCAACGGGGGGAGGATGTTGAGCCAAGCAGACAAGGGCGAAGCTGCTAAATAAGTCACATATGTTATAAATCTGAGTAGCAGCGGCGGGTTATCGGCAGTTCTAGTTTTTGTTTACATCTCCCCGTTCGCATGCGCTTTGCTGGTATTTGTAGCGCATGCGCTTTGGGGAGCTTTTTTGGAGAGCTGCTGCACACCAGCAAATCGTGCATTTGTGTGCGTTCGTATTGCTAAGTTCGTATTGCTAAGCTTGGGTACTTGTATTTATTGTATTGATTGGAACAGCTGCAAGTTGGGTTAGAGTTGAACCCTCGAGAAATAAAAATATTGAAATTGCCTTGAAAATTGAACTGTGGAATTTAATTCGTTTGGCCGCTATTAAAAACCATTAATAGCTCAACAATAATAAATGATCCATGGTGGAAAAATATAATCGAAATCGATTTATTTCTATTTAATTTTATATTCCGTAATTTTCTTTAATTATCTAAAGTTATTTAATTTTCTCACTGGCTACGGACGTGTACGATGACATCCATGTGGAGGTTGCCAAGCGTTCCATCTGCGCACCTATCTATTTGGATGCGTACCAGTAAATAGGAGTTTTTAATCTCATATTTTAGTCAAGTAAAACATATAAACAGTTTTAGATGGCCATGACTTTTTGAAAATATGAGATTAGAAACTCCTATTTAATTGAAGAAATATTTGTTAAACCAACTCTAATAAATTTAATAAAAATATTTTAAGTTATTCCTTAAATCCAAAATTAAAACATAGTATGATCTACTGATTCCAAAAAGAAAAAAGGCTTCCATTGTAAAATGTTTGACGAAAAATCAAAGAAGACCAAATATAAATGCAGAAAATAAAAGATTTCAACTTTTGGTGAGTATTTCAAGGATATGGTAACTACTAGCTTTCATTTTTGAATTTGAGTTGGTACACATACATTTCAAAAATAATTTATACTAAAAATATAATTACAATTACACTGCCAACAATAGTAAAAATATGGTTAAATTTGATCAATATCTTCTCTAAGGTGTCCCGCGGAAACTGTGAGTAATGGAACCTCAGTAGTGGACTTTCGTTCAGAGGACCCTAAAGGTTATGGAGCAGTAGAAATTTTTGTGAAGGAAAAAACATTGGAAATTGTCGGCCTGTGTAATCGATCTTTCATGTTCCTGAATGGTCCGCCTGTTTCATGTGCCATGTGCGGCATCATGGCACATGCTGTGCCTTCTTCTTCTTGCCCAAGGTTCCTATAAGTTGAGGAACGATACGTTGAGATATGGATCTGCAGTCTGCTTTGTTTGCCTCAAGTCAGAGCACTTAGCCCGCGTGTGCTCATCCTTCCGTTGCCCAACTTGCCCAATCGCCGACTTCATGCTCTTTAGCATCCTTGCAAGCAGTTATCTAGCCCTACTTTTGTACCCGCTTCTGGTTTGGATCCAGCCAATGAAGCTTGTGACCCAGGACTGCTCCGCTAATGAGTGTTCTTGCTCACCGCCAACATTCTCGTCCGTGGCCGATCAGGAACTTTTCTTCCTTGTCGGGCGCTACTTGACTCCGGCCTCATTGGACCGAATGCTCTGTAGCAGTGACTGGCCTTGGAGGCGCTGTATTCAATACGGATGGAGGTTCATCCGACATCGGATAATCCGGTCAGTTGTGGCGTCTCACATCATAGAGCGCCAACCTGGCCTGAACATAGATATCTCCAACTGGAAGGTTCTGCCAATGGGGTGCCAATGCCAATGGGCCCGCACTATGCCTATCATTCAGGCTTCTAAGGAGGAGCAAGGAGGATCGAGCAGTCAATTCCAAGTTGTACCGCTGCATAAGAGTCTTTCCAGGTGATCCTCTGGTAAGATTCCATCCAGGTTTTTAAGCTTGACACCTTGACTTATGCTACAAAGCCTCGTCTTTTCTACCCATTCGCTCAATGCACCAGCTGGCTAAGGATGAAGGTGCAGGTTTTCCCGTTGACTCTTGTATTGACCTCTAGAATTTTTATGTAGACATGGGACATTTTTATGTCAAAAGACTTTTTGATTAGCATGCGATCCTTCTGCTTACCTTCTGCTGTTTCCCTTTGAAGCCCTTTATCCTAGCGCCAAACCTATCAGGAGATCTATTCTATCTTCCGTTGCTCGGTTTTATGATCCGACGGACTTGATAGCTCCTGTCGTCACCAGCGCAAAGATGTTATTGCAGAAGCTGTGCAGAGAAAATAGGTGCTCTTCCCACTGAACTTTTGAATTCTCAGCTTTGGTCCTATGGCCCTCCATTTCATCGCGGTTCCAAAGATGATTGGCTTATCGCTATTGTGGCCGAAAAGGCAACTATTGAACTTCGCGCCAGGAATTTATTGACTACGGCTCTCACTACGGAACTTTGCCTCATTGTCAAAATTTTTCTAGTCATTGTCAAAACTCGTGCAAAAAAGTCTGGCTGAGGAATCCTGCCTGCCTCAATCATTAATTCTTTGTATCGATTTCAGAAAATCCCGTGGACCTAGATGTGCTTACTCTGGCTCATTTTCTGAATGGCGGCCAGCCCTCAACGTTCATCGAACCGGACCTTACTGCTGCTAACTTCAACCGTCTGAATGGGTGGCAGAGAGTCTCCTTCGTGCATCAAGTTTTCTTGTCGCGTTTGAAGGAAGAATATCGCACCCCTAGCCCTGTAGTTTTATTGGTGACATAGTCCTGGTGAAGGATGAAAGTGGCCTGTGGGTAGGATTCTGGAGCTGGTTCCTGGGCGGGACGAAGCGAACCTTTTAGCCCGTTGAAGGTCCAGAATTCAACGAGGGGAGGATGTTTGGCCTAGCAGCCAAAGGCGAAGCTATTTAAATAGTTTCTAGTTTTATTTGTTTCTCCCACGTTAGAATGAACCAAGAGTCCTGTATGCGCACTGACCAACAAGAAAAAACGTCTAGTATTACGTGGGATGCCCAAGGAGAATGGTTTCGAGGGCGCGAAACAAGGCGAACAAGACAATAGGCCGGATAGAAATATCGTTGGTATCTTAACAATGTTGGAGGTCTCACCCACATATTCAAATATATACGGATATAGTTAGTTTTAAGATCTACAATATTTTGTAGTGCAAGAGAAGCAAAAATCAGCAGTATCAGCGGGAAGAATGCCCGACTGACCTAAGCAAGCAAAGCCAGCTAGCTAAGCCAAAATGCATGAACAAGCCACCTGAGTCAGCAGACTCATAGGTGGGTGACATTGGCATTAACATTGGGAGAACACGTTCATAACATTGACCTTCCCTAGACTTAGCTTATGTATAATTTAGCATCTTATATAAGAATTATTCTTCCGAAATAAAGATTTAAGCATTTAAGTCCAACCTACTTCGAGTGATCCTGTGTAAAACGGACCACAAGTGGAATCTTTTAAAACAAGACTCTCTTAAAACTATCTACTTCGAGTGGCTCCTGTGTAAACGGACCACAAGTAGAACTTTCGTCATCGAACCTACTTCGAGTGGCTCCTGTGTAAAACGGACCACAAGTAGCTTTCAGTATCTAATCTACTGCGAGCGTTGCTCCCGTGAAACGGACCACAATTAGAACCCGCGTTACCCAACCTACTTCGAGTGTTGCTCCCGTGAAACGGGCCACAAGTAGGATCATCCGATACGGAATCAGCCGAAACCCCGTTCCATCTGTACTTGATGAGAACCAACCCAGGACTTCAACTATCTCATCAACTCCAGCCTCATCACAGCAAGCGCCTGGTTAACACGTTAAGTCCCTTGCAGAATCCAGGTACATTTAGACAGAACTTATATTTGACTACGACTCCGGGACCTACTGTTATGCCCGCGAATACAAATTCGTCGAAATGGACGAACAGTTAATAAAGTAACTATAAAAGGCGCCTATTTCCTACCATATATTAACGAAATTCTAAGCCACTTACCACCAGCATGTTACATAACCGGCGTGATTACATTAAAAATAGATATATTAATGGATAACGACAAATACTAAAGTGTAGTATCAGTTAGCATAGGGCGTAGCGTGAGCGAAAGAAAAGCTCAGTTGCACTCTCTTGCGAATTCACCCCGCTTCGCCGCAATAGATAAGCTAAGCTTAAGTTTATTATTGAATAAATATCAAATTAAAACGTAAAGCCGAGTGGACGCTTTTTATTTTTTTTGTCGTTTTCGAAAGTATAATTTACGCAGCCACCTTTTTAATTATTTTGTTAAGATAAAATAATCTCATTTAACACATGAGACACGCTTTTTGGCAGATCTCACTGGAACAAAACTCTCGATAGTACAGTTCCGAACAGACCCTTATACCAATATAAATTCATGCCATTTGGTCTGTGCAATGCACCCCAGACACTTTGTTGATTGATGGACCAGGTAATTCCTGCTCACTTTCGTAGCAGAGATTTTATTATTAGGCGATCTCCTTATTCTATCGGAAGACATTCAGTCGCATATGCACCCTCTTCAAGAAGTAGCTGTATGTCTACGGAAAGCCAATCTGTCGCCAACAATAACAAGTTTAACAAGACAAGTTTAACTTTTGCATGCTTAAAGTAAAATAAAGTAAGTTCATCATAGGATATGGTCAGCTTAAAACAGACATCGGACGATGATGGGTTGTACACCGACATCATTATAAGAGACTATGTTGCATTGCTAGATTCGGGAGTATCAGTAAGTTAGTAAGCTTAGGTGGAAAAGCAGCCACCGAAATTATGAGCAATCACCAACATACAAAATTTTCGGGAAATGTTCGAACTGCTAATAATAATAAATGATCCATGGTGGAAAAATATAATCGAAATCGATTTATTTCTATTTAATTTTATATTCCGTAATTTTCTTTAATTATCTAAAGTTATTTAATTTTCTCACTGGCTACGGACGTGTACGATGACATCCATGTGGAGGTTGCCAAGCGTTCCATCTGCGCACCTATCTATTTGGATGCGTACCAGTAAATAGGAGTTTTTAATCTCATATTTTAGTCAAGTAAAACATATAAACAGTTTTAGATGGCCATGACTTTTTGAAAATATGAGATTAGAAACTCCTATTTAATTGAAGAAATATTTGTTAAACCAACTCTAATAAAATCAATAAAAATATTTTAAGTTTTTCCTTAAATCCAAAATTAAAACATAGTATAATCTACTGATTCTAAAAAGAAAAAAGGCTTTGTTGCGCTATCAGCGTTTTGATAGCAGCCGAATTAATAGACAAGGTTCAATTTTATAATTCAATTTATTGTGGGTCAATTTAACCCCAAAACAAATTCCGCGGCCGAACCAAAACAATGCCGAATTACAAGTGCATAAAAACCTAAGAGCTTGCGCAGAAGCTCCACCAAAGCTCCCAAAGTGCATGCGAAACTGGGAGACAAAACAGAGAAGAATACACTCTGACAACAACAGATGCAGCTAAGCATTTTATGATTATTTTAAATGCACTTTTTGGTGGCTGCTTGGCCCAACAGGCTTCCATTGGAAAATGTTTGACAAAAAATCAAAGAAGACCAAAAATAAATGCAGAAAATAAAAGATTTCAACTTTTGGTGAGTATTTCAAGGATATGGTAACTACTAGCTGTCATTTTTGAATTTGAGTTGGTACACATACATTTCAAAAATAATTTATACTAAAAATAATGATGGTCAGCGCAATTACACTGCCAACAATAGTAAAAATGTGGTTAAATTTGATCAATATCTTCTCTAAGGTGTCCCGCGGAAACTGTGGGTAATGGAACCTCGGTAGTGGACTTTCGTTCAGAGGACCCTAAATGTTATGGAGCAGTAGAAATTTTTGTGAAGGAAAAAACATTGGAAATTGTCGGCCTGTGTAATCGATCGTTCATGTTCCTGAATGGTCCGCCTGTTTCATGTGCCATGTGCGGCATCATGGCACATGCTGTGCCTTCTTCTTCTTGCCCAAGGTTCCTCCAAGTTGAGGAACGATACGTTGAGATATGGATCTGCAGTCTGCTTTGTTTGCCTCAAGTCAGAGCACTTAGCCCGCGTGTGCTCATCCTTCCGTTGCCCAACTTGCCCAATCGCCGACTTCATGCTCTTTAGCATCCTTGCAAGCAGTTATCTAGCCCTACTTTTGTACCCGCTTCTGGATTGGATCCAGCCAATGAAGCTTGTGACCCAGGACTGCTCCGCTAATGAGTGTTCTTGCTCACCGCCAACATTCTCGTCCGTGGCCGATCAGGAACTTTTCTTCCTTGTCGAGCGCTACTTGACTCCGGCCTCATTGGACCAAATGCTCTGTAGCAATGACTGGCCTTGAAGACGCTGTATTCAATACGGATGAACCTCCATCAGTCATTGCTACAGAGCATTTGGTCCAATGAGGCCGGAGTCAAGTTGCTTGCTCACCGCCAACATTCTCGTCCGTGGCCGATCAGGAACTTTTCTTCCTTGTCGAGCGCTACTTGACTCCGGCCTCATTGGACCAAATGCTCTGTAGCAATGACTGGCCTTGAAGACGCTGTATTCAATACGGATGGAGGTTCATCCGACATCGGATAATCCGGTCAGTTGTGGCGTCTCACATCATAGACCGCCAACCTGGCCTGAACATAGATATCTCCAACTGGAAGGTTATGCCAATGGGGTGCCAATGCCAATGGGCCCGCATTATGCCTATCATTCAGGCTTCTAAGGAGGAGCTCGACTGCTCGATTCCAAGATGTACCGCTGCATTAGAGTCTTTCCAGGTGATCCTCTGGTAAGATTCCATCCAGGTTTTTAAGCTTGACACCTTGACTTATGCTACAAAGCCTCGTCTTTTCTATCCATCGCTCAATGCACCAGCCCTTAGCCAGCTGGTGCCGGGGTGCCGGTTTTCCCGTTGACTCTTGTATTGTCTCTTGTATTGAAAAGACTTTTTGATTAGCATGCGATCCTTCTGCTGACCTTCTGCTGTTTTCCTTTGAAGCCCTTTAGCCTACCGCCAAACCTATCAGGAGATCTATACTATCTTCCGTTGCTCGGTTTTATGATCCGACGGACTTGATAGCTCCTGTCGTCACCTCCTGTTGACTACGGCTCTCACTAGGGACATTGCCTCATTGTCAAAATTTTTCTAGTCATTGCCAAAACTCGTGCAAAGAAGTCTGGCTGAGGAATCCTGCCTGCCTCAATCATTAATTCTTTGTATTGATTTCAGAAAATCCCGTGGACCTAGATGTGCTTACTCCGGCTCATTTTCTGAATGGCGGCCAGCCCTCAACGTTCATCGAACCGGACCTTACTGCTGCTAACTTCAACCGTCTGAATGGGTGGCAGAGAGTCTCCTTCTTGCATCAAGTTTTTTTGTCGCGTTTGAAGGAAGAATATCGCACCCCTAGCCCTGTAGTTTATATTGGTGACATAGTCCTGGTAAAGGATGAAAGTGGCCTGTGGGTAGGATTCTGGAGCTGGTTCCTGGGCGGGACGAAGCGAACCTTGTAGCCCGTTGAAGGTCCAGACTTCAACGAGGGGTGGATGTTTGGCCTAGCAGCCAAAGGCGAAGCTATTTAAATACTGTAAAATTCTGAAACGGAGGAGCAGCGTCGGATTTTTCAGCAGTTTCTAGTTTTATTTGTTTCTCCCACGTTAGAATGCGCTTAACTGGTATTTGTAGCACATGAGCTTTTTTGTAGAGTTGCTGCACACTAGCTTTTTTTTTGCATTTGTGGGCATTCCCACGCCCCGCCTCTTGCAGAAATGATAAACAATGCATTGTTCTGAGTTTCTATTGCTAAGCTTTCATTTACTTGTATAACAAAATAAAACATTGGAAATTAAATTAAAGTTTAACCGTAAAATCGTCTATTTATTCGGCTGGTATTAAAAAATATTAATAGCGTAGAAATTATAATTGACTTTATCCTTCTCACTGGAAAGTGGCCAAGTTTTGCGATGGCATTGAGAAGCTGGGTGATAGGGCAAACGGTGCTCAAAGATCATTTTGGGAGTTATCATGGCTCTGTCTGCATCGCTGCGCACCTAGCCTCCTGAGGGATTTCTAATAGGCATCACAGTTTCGTTCTGTGAGCTCAGAGTTGGGTGAGCTCTCCATAGTGAGTATTTTGTACTAGAAGCTGACAATTTTTCTATGAAGCGGCGGTGAACATATGCTTCCTATACGGCTTTAGTAAGTTGGCGTGAGGCATGTTTAATGCTTTGCTTGGCAGATGACGATCTGTGGAGTTGCCACTCTCGACGTAGGCGTCTCTTTTCGAGGACGAGCTGTTCGTGAATTAGAACTTAGCTCGATGTGTGAGCTAATACACTTTCTATACTTCCACCAGTTGGTTTTCTGCCAGGACAGTTTTAGTGGTTGTTCCAATGTTCCTAGATATTGGAGTAGAAAAAACAAGACAGGCAAGTGATCAGAGGAAATAGAGCTGCTTTCCTTTCGGAGTCACGAGACGATATCGGCAGTCTCCTGCTACTATTAAGTGGTCTCCTAATGAGTTGAAAAACTGCATACACTCATTTTAGCGCTACCAGCTTTTTGATAGCGGCCGAATAAAAACAATTTCAATTGCGGTTTATAATTTATTGAGATCTAATTCCGATCTAATTAACAAAGCTGTGTACGTTGGCTTCATCGTTGAGGTGGGAACTTAGCTCGATGTGTGAGCTAATACACTTTCTATACTTCCACCAGTTGGTTTTCTGCCAGGACAGTTTTAGTGGTTGTTCCAATGTTCCTAGATATTGGAGTAGAAAAAACAAGACAGGCAAGTGATCAGAGGAAATAGAGCTGCTTTCCTTTCGGAGTCACGAGACGATATCGGCAGTCTCCTGCTACTATTAAGTGGTCTCCTAATGAGTTGAAAAACTGCATACACTCATTTTAGCGCTACCAGCTTTTTGATAGCGGCCGAATAAAAACAATTTCAATTGCGGTTTATAATTTATTGAGATCTAATTCCGCGCAACAAATGACAACAAAGTGCATATCTTGTGATGGATTATTCCACGGGTTCCACGAGTTACATTAAGACGATTAAATTAGTTGCATTCGTCCCATCTAGGAATCATGCATGGCGAACAAGGCACACCAACCATGCATTGCTCCCCCCTATAGACCAATGTGGGAATGGAGTTCTCGTAACGAGTGCTCCTCTGCTTCTCCTTCTGCATAGGGCAATCCAGCCTCCCGCGGGAGTTCATTGCGTCCAGAAACCACCCAGCCAATTGGGAGGAAGTGATCTAAATGGATTGCCACATCTTCACTACACATCTTTTGAAGCGAAGAAGCTGAAGTTGAATTGCCAGCCGCGATGAGATAAGGAGAACTTGTTAACCAGATTCCAATAACACTCTGCAATGCATGAAGGACGGATGACGATATTGGCGGTTGGCAGAAGCACTTCAGTATGACGATCCTGAGTCAAGACGGTGTTGATTGACTGGGAAGCTGGGGTAGCAACGGCAACATCATCAGTGGAAACCAAACTTTGTCCTCGAACTTTTGAACTGAGCGGACGTGCTTTGCCCCAGCTTCGGGTAAACGGCAATATAATAGTTGCAATACAAAAATCTGGGGTAACCCAATACACTATGGTCCAGATTCCGTTTTTTATAACATAACGTCGATTTTTTTTTGTTAATATATCGTTGTTTTCTTATTTTATTATTGAAGAAAATTCATCATACATTATAAAAATTTTTGTTAAAGACTTTAAAAGCGCCACTAAAGCTTTTGAGAGCTTGCGATCAGCTCTTTTCCGAATAAAAATTTGCGCCAAAATATTTAGTTGCTTTATGTTGTGTCAGACGCGTTAGATTGGTCCACAAAATTCAACTAAATTATGGAAAGTAATCGTCAAGGTATGCATTATTTAATGTATGTTGTTTTTTTTATTGTGTAATTTAGAAAACTAACATGCATTCTCCGTGTTTCGTGGAATATAACTAATAAGCTGTTCCATGATGAAAGCAACTAATTGGTTCAGATTGTACTTGTGAGTATTATCTTTAACCACGAACCAAAAAATCATCCCTGTTCATCCCACATCTCACATTTTGTATGAGTATGAGTTTTGAGACGTATGAGTTTAGTCACAGCGAACTTTTCAAAATATGGCGCATCAACCATCGAAAAATTCAATGTGTATCGGAGTGGATATACACCAAAATTAATAAAAACACTGTGGATGCCAAGATACTAAAGGAAATAGACAAAAAAATTCGTAATTTTAATAGTTACATTTATAAGTATAAAGTTTCTTTCGTAAGGCTGACTTTATGAAATTAAATAAGTTAATTATGGAATTTGATTGGTCTGATTTACTGGCATGCGAGGATATAAACATCGCATTACAAAAATACATACAAAAAAATTTTATTACACTTTGAACATAGTTTTCGACGCCTGTTCGAATCTGCCTTGGAATACAAGGCACCTTATAAATTTAAAGAATAGTATGAGTAGACTTTTAAACAAACATAGATTATCTGGCTGTAAAGTTAGTTATTCAAGATACTTAGTAGCTCGGTCCAATTTCATCGTGCATAACGCAGAATATCGGAAGTCCGAATGCATACTCAGGATCCGAAGCAGTTTTACAACTTTGTAAACACTAAGCGTAAACATGTATATTTTCCCCCACTGCTTACGTTTCAGAACTCTTATGCGAACACTGATCAGGCAATGTCCCATCTCTTTGCACAGTTTTTTCAAACTAAGTATTCACCTAGCAGCAGTTCAGATCAGCCTTACACTTATAATATCCAATCAGCCAACCTTATATTTTGCCCATCTTTCGATCAAAGCGGTGTGTTATCGGATCTTCTTAAGGTTAAGCCCGTGTATTCGCCAGGCCCTTCCGCTAGAATAAGGAGACTCCCGCGTCATGGAGTTCGCAGTGTAAAATACCTCCAATGGCGGAACCAAATTTCGCATCAACAACAAGCAGTGCTACAATTTCTGCGACCACAGCGACAACCACTGGAACTCAAAACACATCCCGACATCGACGATTACAGCGAGAACAAAAACAACAACTTCGGAAAGTGTCAAAGCGGCCCCGGCCACACAGACTGGAATGGATCGCTACATACAATTTATGCACAAGCTCAGAACGCAGAGTAATCCGGCAGGCAAAAAAACAAAAATTACCCGCTTCCAGAAGATTGACGAAGAACCAGGAACATCCAGTAGTAACAAATTTGCCCTACTGGTGGTTCGACGAAACCAACCAGCGCCAGACACCGCAAAAAAACCCAAGCCCCCTCCAATCTAAATAAGCTTTGCGTCTTTATAAAATTTGTAATAAACTCTCCATAAACAGTCGGTGTTTATTTCTATACACATAAAAAAAAATAAACAAATTGCAATCCTTAGATCCATATCGCTTCGCGTGTGCAGTTATATATTTGGAGGTAAAATATATTTTGATTAATTTTGCTTCTAAACATAGCCCTGCTCTGCTTCTTTATCTCTTACGATGTTGCTTCTATCCTATTGCTTCTACTCTCGCTCAATAGAGATTCTTATCTCTATTCTTTGCATTTTACTAAGTCGCACTCACGGCTCTCTTTAATCTCCCCCTTTCGTTTCCCTGGTACAGTGGTACAAGGTTCATCAATAATATATATAAATTAATTATTGAATTTTTAGTAATTTGTAATAAATTAATTTTTTAATTTTTAATAATTATTGAATTTAAACTGATCTGTGCGCTGAAGTCTTCTAATAGGACAATCTCCTCTTCCCAGCCTACCATGAAAAGTCTTACACGCTAAGTGTGCCGGGTTCACGGCCTCAGTTTCGGATGCAATCTGTGACATGAAAAAATCCGACGCTGCAAATTATAGAGGCATCTCAAAATTGTCAGCAATTCCTAAGCTTTTTGAAAAACTTATCACTCCACATTTGCAACACCTATGTAGTTCAATAATAACTTCGTGCCAACTTATTGGAGCTAACATCTTTTATCACGGATGGGTTCCAGAATGGCAAACAATCAGACGTCATTTACACTGACGTCAGTAAAGCATTTGACTGTGTTAACCATTCGCTTATTATAAGTAAACTCCGTCATTTGGGATTCCCAACTGATCTTCTTATCTGGATTTCGAGCTACTTATCTGAGAGAGCCCAACGTATCTTCGTTAAAGATGTTACCTCGCGTTTAGTCCGCGCCACATCTGGGGTGCCTACTTTTTACACTGTTTATTAACGGCTTGCCCCTCGCCTTAACTAATTCACTTGAACTTATGTACGCTGATGACGTTAAGCTATGCCTTCAGTATAAATTCACTAGCGCCCAGTCTAGACCCAGTCTAAAGCTTAATTGGGATGCAAATCTTTACCTCCCCTCTTATCGTAGGAGACTTTTACTAATCAACTTACCATCATTAGCAAACCGTAGAACGATGCTGGGTGTCATATTTCTATATAATCTTATTTATGGAAATATAGACAGCCAGCATTTACTAATACGCTTAAATTTTAACATTCCTAGTAGAAGGACCATTGTAGGAGGACCACTTAGCCATTGTAGTTCGACATATGCCCAACACGATCCGTTCAGGGTATTATGTTCGGACTACAATGGTCTCTACCACATCTTGTCACTTTGCCCTACTAACAATCTTAAATCGCTAATATTAACCGCCTTATCTGTGCAACACTCTTCCTCGTAATATCTTTCTCCAAATCCTCGCTTATCTATCTCGGATCTATTCCCGCGATTCGAGCCGTACGTTACGCGGCAGCGTCCCTCGGTCGGTTGGACGGGTGGTGGGCTGTATGCAGTGGTAATGATAATGCAACGAATAATCCTGAAGAAGATGGCGAACTTCAATTAATGAGACTCTCCCCGTTAGTTTCCAATGATGATCTTTGCTCGCTTTCTCGATCCCTCAACTACAAGCAAAGACAATATTAACTGTTTTTTTTTAGCTTTTGCTCGCAACAATTGCCGCGGATAGCTCACAGATTTTGGGGGAACGTTCCACCGAATTTATATATTCGACGAGATTTGCCTGAGCCCAGAAATAACACAGGGTGCTTCGTTTTATAAATGTACCTTTATTTTGAAAGAGTGAATCTCACCGACTGCTCGGCTCAGCCGATCGACCACTCGTCCTCCCTTCGTTCCCGGATCATCGTTCCGGGTTAGTGCCAATACACACGTGTGGTCTTGGTGCCTGGCGCCGGTTCGGCTCACGGTTCCCTCCGTTTGGACTCACGTGGTCCAGTTGCGGGGCCTGTGCTGACCTTCTCCTGCCGCTGCCGCTGTTTTTGTCGTCGTTGCTCTCCTGTCGTAGCCGCTGCTCCTGTGGCTGCTTCTGTCGCTGATTCTAACGCTGCTCCTGTCGCTGATCCTGTCGCTACTCCTGTTGCTGGTTGTCGCTGCTTCTCCTCAGTGGGCGCCGTAGACCTTCGGTATCCTTGGCTCATTAATCCGTGTTAGCAGACCAATAGGCTAACCTCCCAGGCATACGCCGGGCAGGATGCGCTTCTTGGTGCCTGGCAGCTGGATCAAGGCACTATGGGCCTACCTATCCCACAGGACATGCCCCAGCGCCTGAGTGACTTTGTTTTCTGAAGGGAATAGATTGAGTCGGAACCATTTACTTGAGATTTCAGTTGACGCGGAAGGCTTTGGGTCTCAATTAATCATGGTGACAAGAAAATGTGAAATACATACATACCGACATACACTTAAAGAAATTTTGTTGATATTTTTTTGACTATATATATATCGACCACCCACTGTACCAAGAGTACTTAAAGAGTACACACTGAAACACTTTGTCGCAGTGTTTACATTATTCAAGGTCTCGGTCATAAACCTAAGTGGCCGAAATATGAATCGCCCTCTGTGCCTTTGCTGCATATATGTAACACGAGTGGACCCATATACCTCCACCTAAGCGAGCATAGCTATATACTGAGACTATAGACTTCCTTAACTCCTAAGTACTATTGTAAAAACTCGGAGCGGCAACCACCGCTTCTCCGAATAACTGAGAAACTCCTATGAGCAGAATCTTAAATAACAAATAAAGAAACATAAAACTGAAAGATCAACTATCTGTCTAAATAATTGGGAATGGATCTACGTTGGACACCAACTTCATCAACAACATATGTATCAATACATGGCGATCCGTACGAACTCTTACAATATATACACTTTATAGGGTCGGAGATGTCTCCTTCACTCCGTTGCAACTTTGCAACAAACTTTTGTTGTGTGACAAAATTATGACTAGTTCTACGATTAAAGGATATTAAAGCATTTAATAAATAATATTATGTAAAATTGAATTTCTAAAAATTTCTCTCAGCGCGGCATGAAATAGAAATATAAACATACGTTAAAACACATGCTTCAGAGTAAATAGAAAAGAAACAAAAAAATTAAAAATTAAATGAATTTACTGAAATTTTTAATACCAAGAAGTATGAATTAAGAATGTAATTAAGTGTTAGCTAAATTCTATTGTAAAAAACTCCACTTAGTATCTGTTAAGAAGTATGTAGAAGATAAAACTCTTGCAAGGTCAAGTAAAAGGAAAAGCTCTCATGGTGAATAATAAAAAAATAAATGTATTATTTGATCGCTTAAATATCAATTAATCATTTAGAGAAGAGCTTATCACGAGTATTTGTAAACAGAGAATTGACCTACATATATATATAATATTAACGTTGAAGAGAATTAGTAGATGAAGAGCTGCTAATAATAAAGTAAACGGCGAGCGCATATTGTAGTGATAAGCAAGATAACATTAAGATTTGTTTTTATGCTCTTCCCTTATTCCTAAGTTTTCGGCTGCATCACTCATGGAAGCGCTTTCATGGGAGGATCAGCAGGTGAGCGAATATAACGCTAAATAATGTTTTGGTGAGTGTTGGTACAACAACAAAACTACTTTTATATGCATCAGCTGATCTGTAAATTCTCTTATCTCAATACCATTTCATATTTTAACAGCATAGAGAAAGATATTCATTTAAAGTAAAAACGATCAAAAGCTAAGGTTAAATTTATATATTAATAATCTTTTTACTCTTTTGAAATTCAGTCTGAAAAATTGTCATAAATGTATTGTTGATAAACATGAAAGCTTTAATGCAGCTTTTTGCACGGTCCAAAAGCATGTCGAACGAGTGTTTTAGCTCGTTCCCCACTTGTATAGCCACTTACTCGTTTTAACTTGTATATACCAACGCATATCTTAAGTTAGTTTGTATTTTTAATTATTAATAAACTATATATTATAATGTATGAATAATTTACCCTGTTCTCCATGCTGATCGAGATGCCGCCGTAGAAGCTTGCAAGAAAAAGGGGCCTAGCAAATATGATAGACGGAAGTATATGCCACGATAGGGTGGGCCAAAAACGCCCCAATGCAACCTGGGAGTGTAAGATTGTTTGGTTTTTTTGGTTCTTATCGGTCTTTTAACGCTCTCAATTTTGTCTGTGTTAAGCTTATCTCTTTTAACGGCCAGAATGACAAACTTATATCGCACGCATATTTCGAATATTTAGGATTCTAAGAGCACCCCAAGACTGCTGCCGAATTACAAATGCGTGCTACGCTCAGTCAGGACTAGCATCTGCTCTAGGTTATCCGTTACACATCCTGATATGATGAGGCTCAGCGTCTTTCACTCTGCTTTGGCTGCTCAATTCTGAGCACTAGTCCGCGGATGCTCATCCTCCCGTTGCCAAATGTTTCATCGTCGACATCATGCCCGGTTGCATCCTTGCGAGCAATTGTCCAGCACTACTTCCTTTCCCGCTTAAGCTCCGCCAGCTAACACGTTTGTGACACAGGATCGTGGCCGATCACAAGTTCATCTCATCACTGGTAGCCAGCAAAATTCAGCTACATTTGTCCAAATACTCTGTCCAACGGATGGGGCATCAGTTAATGTTTTCCTGAAGTATCGCCTATCCACGTATTCTGTGAAAATTGAGGCAGTTTTGGTGTCTCACATCACAGCGCGTCAACATGGACTGAACATAGATGTATAAAACTGGAAGGTTCCTGCCAATGTGGCTCTGGCTGAACCCAACTTCCACAGAGCGCATGGATTTGCTGATTGGAACAAGCCTATTTTTTTATCTGCTCTCAGTTGGGCAAGTCCAGCTAGGAGTCGGTCTTCCTATTTGGGATGGGTAGTTTCTGGAGATGGTGACTCCCCAGCGAAACCTCGTTTGGCCGATTCATAAGAGGTGATTCTTGCTGACTCCGCAAACCCTTTTGACGATTGCCTCGATTATATTCTACGCCAATTCAGGGAACGGGAAGCCTGCACTTAGCCGATCGTTCAGGCTACTAAGGAGGAGATCGATTGTGAACCTGTCATCGACCCGCTCGCGTCCATCTTGAATCAGGTGCCTATTCAGTTCGTCTTCCAATCAAGCACAGCGTTGAGCTGTTAGGAGAATCCTAAGCACAGGCCGTGCGTCAGTTCCACTACTAAGCTGAGAGTTTTGTTTGACGGTTCGGCTGCTACATCCTCTGGAAATTCCCTTAATGATTACATCCATGATTTTCAAATTGAATCTTCAATAAGATATTGTAATAAGGTCCGCTTCAAGAGCTGGGATTTAAGGTGTTGGAACCATTTTGACACTAATCAGTCCACTCGAATGGAACATTCTATTTACATAATCTAGTTATGTGCCGCGAATAGTCGGCGAATTGTTGGAAAATCGTCTATAATATATGCAGAATGCAACAAATAGTGTGGCACTGTCTGCATGGTGCGGAACTGCATAATTTTCAATTACGTTATATTTTTTGTCATCTGGCAAAATTCATTTATCTGTGCATGTGTGTCCCAAAAATGTGACTTCATTATATTTTCTGCAATTGTTAAAACCAAAGATTCCTTTATCTGATTCCACTTTTGTCCCAAAAATGTGACTTCAATATATTTCCTGCATTTATAAAAAAACAAAGATTAAAATTTTACGCTTATGATTTTCGGAACAACCAATAACTATTAAATCATCCATACATTGGAATGCTTCTGATGCCTCCAGTCCAGAGAATGCTATGGTCATCATTCTCAGGAAAGAGTTGGGAACCACTTTTAGACCAAATGGTGACCACGTGAAATGGTAAGCGCCATTGTTTGTTAAAAGAACGTTATATTTCTTAAATTTTCGTTAAGCTCTATTTTATGCAATCCCGACATTACCTAATGTTTCGAAACTCGACTGCAACTTGTGCAACTTTGTTCACTTTTGGGCGGCTGATACCTGATAAGATTGCGGGCAACGTTGAATGTTTAAAGTTTAAGGGCCATTCTAAATATTGAAACTTAATTCGACTCATTCGTGATCGAGGAGGTTGAGGTACAGCGGAAATATGGCACAAAGTGGGCTTTGTAACCCGAAAAATTAATAACCGTCGTCAGCAATTGAGAATTGAGAAATTGTAGAAAACACCTTCAAGCGCCAATGGCAGAGGTGTCAAATTTGACTTAATTAACGTAAATTCCAATTTGCGAAAGTAGTTAAAGCACTTGGCATTTGAAGGGTGCAGAGGTATGTCATGCAAGTAGTGTATCTGCAAATAGCCTAGATAACGAAACCTCCATAAAACCAGTACACTCTGTCATACCTATCAAATCATATATAAACAACATTCCAGAGTCTACTGTGGGAATAATTCAAATAGGCTAGACACAAACCCTTTCCCATGGCATTATCATTGGCATCCAGACATAAACATAGACATAAACCATTCACACGCCTTTATCGACGACAGTAGACATAAACATGTAACGAACTGTTTTGCTATATTTTGCTCGCAACAAACGACGCGGCTTAATTAATTTACAAAGAAATAAAGAGAATCTCACCGGCTGTCTGGCTCAGCCGACCGACCGCTCGCCCTCCCGTCGATCCCCGATCCCCGCTCCGGGTTGGTGCCAATACGCACGCCCTCCCAAAGCTTGCGCCCGGCAGGTCGTGCGGTCTTGGTGCCTGGCGCCGAAACGGTTGCGGGGCCTGTGTTGCTGCTTGTCGTCTTCTGCTGCCGCTGCCTGTCCATCGCTGCTGCTCCCTCGTCGTCGCTGCTCTACTGTTGCCGCTGCTCCCTCGTGGTCGCTGCTCTACTGATGCCGCTGCTCCCTCGTCGTTGCCGCTCCTTCCCCGTCGTCGTCTCTGCCGTTGCTGTTTCTCCGTTTGGGGTGCCGTGGACCTCGGAACCTTTGGCTTGCCTGGATTTGCCCTTTCGCCGTGGCCGGCACCTAATCCGTGTTAACAGACCTTAAGACTGTCTAAATTCGCACTTAAGACTGTCGGACTTACCCACGGGAGGTCCTTCAGCCTCTACTCCTAACTTCTCCAAGGAAACTTTCTCGCTTGAATGTCAGGGATAAGAGTTCACTCAACTCTTCCAGCTTCCCTAGAAGTTTCGGTCCAGATTTGCTCCAGTGGCCCTCCTGATATCGTCGTTATCGTGAACTTCGTCCAGATAACCCCCGCGCCAAAGTGCCAAAGCAGACTCGGATTTATCATCAGACCATTCGCATGTGCTGCTTTTAACGCTTTTTCAAAACCCAGAAATAACCGAACACCTCCTAAGCCTGACATCGCCAAAAACAAACTGGCTTAAATACAAATATAGGGTGCGTGTATACAGTGGCGGCGCGAGGGGGGGGGGGGCGAAAGGGGCAGTCGCCCCGAGCGCCAAGACTAAGGGGCGGCAAAGTTGGTGCAAAATGCCGAAAAATTTTAGCAAAAAAAAAAAGCAAAATCAATCAATGCAAAAAAGGGCGGCAAAAGCGTCTTTGGCCCCGAGCGCCAACGAGGCTCGCGCCGCCACTGCGTGTATATAGGGACCAACCCGGAACGGTGAACGGGGACGACGGAAGGACGAGTGGTCGATCGGTTGAGCCGAGCAGCCGGTGAGATTCACCCATTGTAAACATTATAAAATTATAAGGGATATTTGTGAAACGAAAACGGGCAGTTACGTCGAATCTATAAAATCGGTGGAATGATCCATGAACTCTGTGAGCATTTTTCAAGATGGGGAGAAAAAAAGTCATATACGCGCATCGCAAGGAGGAAGTGATTGCAGAGAGCTGCACACTAGAAAACATGAAGGCGCTTGTTGCTGAGTGGTTCGACGAGACAAAGGACGAAGAAGTGATGGCGGTCAAGCGTGGATTTGTGGTAAAGTACAGACAGAGGTCCACGCCGAGACAAATAGCGGGGAGTGAGTCGTAGAAGCTCATTCAAAGTCTGGCGGTATCAGAGATAAAAAGCGTGAGGAGCATGGAGCCACAAGTGCCGAAACCAGTCCCGGTGCAGGTGGACTACGCAAAAGGGTCCAAAGAAGTCCGGGACTGGTCTTTCCGATTCGACGGAACAGGAGATCCACTAGAAGTGGAGCGAGTGTCATTGTCCGCTAAATCATTCGGTTTAGACATAATGCGATGCCAGCATTAGTCCAGGGCAGAGCGCAGAGATGGTTCATGACGGACGATGAGGAGTGGTCACCTTGGAAGGAATTCAGAAGGAGCTTCGAGCCCTTTTTTTCTGCCGGCAGGTTTTTTCGAAAAATTGGCAGACCAGGTTCGGCAGCGAAAGCAGCAACAAGGAGAACCATTCAAAGAATATATGGTGGACCTTCTGTCTCTAATGAAGCCACTAGGAAAATCCACGAAGGAGGTGATAGAAAGGCTGGTGGAGAATTTCATCCACCTAGGCGGAAGAAAAACAATTGCGGAAATAGTAAAAAATTACTTCTGGCCCGGAATGAAAATGGACATACGGAAGTATGTCAGAAAGTTAGAAACATACATGCGGTATAAACCAAGTCAAATGCAGGCCGCAGGGAAAATGCTGACGCAGAACTCAGAGGAGCCATGGGCGACGGTATGTGCGGATTTCGTGGGACCTTTGCCGAGGTCTAAGCTTGGGAAAACCATGCTGTTGGTAATGATCAATCAATTTTCAAAATGGACGCAGATTCCAATGCGGAAAGAAAACTAATTTTTTGCGCGGTTCCCACTGCATACGCACAGCCCACCTCCCGTCCAACCGACCGAGGGACGCTGCCGCGTAACGTACGGCTCGAATCGCGGGAATAGATCCGAGATAGATAAGCGAGGATTTGGAGAAAGATATTACGAGGAAGAGTGTTGCACAGATAAGGCGGTTAATATAAGCGATTTAAGATTGTTAGTAGGGCAAAGTGACAAGATGTGGTAGAGACCATTGTAGTCCGAACATAATACCCTGAACGGATCGTGTTGGGCATATGTCGAACTACAATGGCTGAGGAGCAGAGGACGAAAGTTTCTGGTCCTTCTACTAGGAATGTTAAAATTTAAGCGTGTTAGTAAATGCTGGCTGTCTATATTTCTATAAATAAGATTATATAAAAACATGACACCCAGCATCGTTCTACGATTTGTTAATGATGGTAAGTTGATTAGTAAAAGTCTACTATGATAAGAGGGGAGGTAAAGATTTGCATCCCAATTAAGTCCCCTAAGCGCAAAAGTAAGGAAGTTTTTTTGTACAGATTCAATGTGATCTTGGTGTACTCCATATTGATTACTCCAGACACACGATCCATACTCAAGAACCCAACTCTCAAGAATCGGACGGACCAGTGATGTATATAACGTTTTAGTTATGTACGGGTCATTAAATTCTTTTGACCATCTTTTAATAAAACCAAGCACACCCATAGCTTTATTAACCATGGTAGATACATGGTCGGTAAATTTAAGTTTCAAATCTAATAGGACACCTAGATCGTTAACCTGAGTTAATCGTTCTAAGGCGTTCCCATAGAGAAAGTACATAGCCTGGTGAGGACTAGATCGGTAAAAAGACATAAGTTTACATTTCGATCCATTAAGCTTTAGGTTATTTGCTAAGCACCAATTTTGAAGTTTATCCAAATCGGATTGAAGTCTAGACTGGGCGCTAGTGAATTTATACTGAAGGCATAGCTTAACGTCATCAGCGTACATAAGTACAAGTGAGTTAGTTAAGGCAAGGGGCAAGTCGTTAATAAACAGAGTAAAAAGTAGGTGTCCAAGATGGCTTCCTTGGGGCACCCCGATGTGGCGCGGACTAAACGCGAGGTAACATCTTTAAAGAAAACACGTTGGGTTCTCCCTGATAAGTAGCTCGAAATCCACATAAGAAGATCAGATGGGAATCCCAAAAAACTGAGTTTACTTATAAGAAGCGAATGTTTAACAGAGTCAAATGCTTTACTGAAGTCAGTGTATATGACGTCTGTTTGTAAGCCATTCCGGAAGCCATCCGTGATAAAAGATGTTAGCTCCAATAAGTTGGTAGTGGTGGAGCGGCGCTTCAAGAAGCCATGCTGGCACGGAGTTATTATTGAACTACATAGGTGTTGCAAATGTGGAGAGATAAGTTTTTCAAAAAGCTTTGGAATTGCTGACAATTTAGAGATGCCTCTATAATTAGCAGCGTCGGATTTTTTCCCTTTTTTATGCAGCGGAATAATGAAGGATTCCTTCCACATAAGGGGAAAGATCGAAGTTTCCAGCGATAGATTAAAGAGTTTAACAAGCGGTTTGCACAGTGCCTCGGCGCAGTACTTCAGAACACAGCCTGGTACTCCATCAGGGCCTGGCGAATACACGGGCTTAACCTTAAGAAGATCCGATAACACACCACTTTGATCGAAAGATGGATATAAGAAAGATGGAAAGATGGATATAAGGTTGGCTGATTGAATATTATAAGTGTAAGGCTGAGCTAAACTGCTGCTAGGTGAATAGGTAGTTTGAAAAAACTGTGCAAGGAGATCGGCCATTGCCTGATCGGTGTTCGCATAAGAGTTCTCAAACGTAAGCAGTGGGGGAAAAGATACATGTTTACGCTTAGCGTTTACAAAGTTATAAAAGTGCTTCGGATCCTGAGTAAACTGAATCCTGCAGCGGCGAATATAACTCCTATAACATTCTGCGTTATGCACGGTGAAATTGGACCGACCTACTAAGTATCTTGAATAACTAACTGTACAGCCAGATAATCTATGTTTGTTTAAAAGTCTACTCATATTATTCTTTAAATTTATAAGGTGCCTTGTATACCAAGGCGGATTCGTTGAAGCGGACGGATATTTCCACGGCACG